>NC_041385.1:4989084-5008985 GCF_002162155.2 Triticum dicoccoides | reverse complement strand
AGAAAACGTCGCCGCCGCCCTCTGTCCTCGCGGCCAACGGCCACCCCTTGCCACACCAGCATGTCCAGGAGCTCCGCCAAGACGCCTAGAACATCTCCGTAGAAGAACTCGAGCTCGGAAACACTGCATCGCGCTAACCGTCGTCGTCTTCCTCGTCGGCATCCGAAGATCGCCGATGTCAATTCGGGCAATTCAGAGCCTCCCCGAGCCATAAAAGATGCCCTAGACTTCACTGCGAGCTCCTACACATTTACCCTCTCCCCCTCCTTCGCTTTCGTCCTCCAACTAAGGTAGCTGCCATGACCTAAGCCGCCGTCCGCCATTGCCGATGAGCTCATCGTTGCCAAGCTCTCCCAGCCGCCTCATGCTGTACAGCAAGCTCCTGTTGTCCCGTACTTGTCACCCCGCTACACACTCTATCATCTGCATGCTCCTTCTCAGCTGCCCGCATGCATCCGAGCACCGCTGCCGCCTAGCTCGCTGCCGCCGCTAGCACCAGCCACTCCGGTACCCGCTGCTGCAACCAGCCGATGTGCCTCATCGCGCTGGTCATGTAGAACCCACGCGCGCATCCAGCCTCTACTGGAATCGGCCGGCCCGCGATGTCCATTGTGCTCCGGTTAGCCGCCGGCTAAACCTATCATTAGCACTTAGCTAATCCACCGCCTTAGTCACTATGAAGCGGGTCCCACTGACTGTTAACCATAGGGCTAATTTCCTGTTTCGGTTAAGTTAATTCTCATGGCCCCACCCGCATGTCAAAACCACCATTGACCGGCGCCAGGTCAGCTGCAAGTCGAGACAAACCACCCAGGGGTTCTTTTGTCCGGTATGGGATCGGGGGGGTAAGGGAACCGAAAAAATAGTCAGGGGGTATTGTAAACCACCAACTTTGTTGAGGGTAGTAAAATGGACTTTTTTTCTTTATATTAAGATAAGAGAAACGTATATGTTTTATGTAAGTGTGCATGGCAAGCTCAGAACCATATAGCCAGTCTTCCCTTTTTGAGGTAAGGAACTTTTTTTTCTGAGGATACTAGGAGCATACATATATGATATATCTACCTCTTCTTTGCTCAGTTTGGTACGATCTATTATATTTCCCTCTATGAACCTGTCTTCAACCAGTGAACCAGCATTGTGATATTTAGTGGTTGGCTGTCCTTGCTCAGCTGCTCCTAATTCTAAGGCCAAGCTTCTTGTGATAAGATGTGCTGAAAAAAGACTTGGAAAGGGGAAGCGGCTTTTCTCTCAAAAAGTTTATCATTCCTAGCTTTCCCTAAACACCACATGAAAATAATAATATTGCTTAAAGTGGCAAGGGAGTGGTATGAATTAGCTAAGATTTAAATGATGGTAGTTAGAGAATCAAAGTTTTGAATCAACATATTTATTCTAATCGTGCCAAGGCCTAGCAAACCATGCTGCTCTACCAAGCCCTACCTAGAACGTCTATCAAGCTTTATCTGTCAAGATAAGAAGATTAGATAAAGTTCACGAGCTCCCTTCTAAGGAGGGCAAACAAGAGAAGATAGAAGACAGGAGAATAATGTTCCTAAGGTCCAAGACTTTTGAAAGAGTTTCGCCAACAAAATCGGCTCCATCGTCTAGTTAGGTTTAAATCTCATCTAATCTAGGTACCACTCCCCCATTGTACTCTTCATTGAGATTAATAGAACATATTAGGGTATTGCCCCAATATAGGCATGAAATTATATGCAACAATGTCTTGAAGATCGCTTTACGAGAAACCTTGAGAATAATAAATGATGTGCATTCTACTTAGGTGAATGAAACTAAAAAATGTGCAGGCAATAGCGTTGTCTTTGCGACAATTTATTTTTTGGCATCTATTTCAATATTAAAAACATTGTTTATATTTTTTTATTACTAGTAAGCGTGCACGTGCAACGCACATCTTTTAATTATAATATAAGAGCATTTACAATCAGAGTTAGCAAATCCGACCCCTAAATGCCCGCAGATATACCTGTCAGTATCCAGGCATGACCATTTTGAGCCCATATTTGTCCGTCCATGCAATCATACTTATTGTCTCCTTTTACTCCCCCTATTTCTTTTTTATTACTCGGCATATAAGATTTTTCTGAAGTCAAACTTCATAAAATTTGACCAATTTTATAAAAAGTAATATTACTATCTCCCATCCATATTACTTGTCTCAGATTTGTCTTGATACATATACATTAGATGCTTTGTGAGATTAATTTTCATATTGTATTACTTTAGTATTATATATATCGACGTATTTATGTATTAATTTGATCAAACTCTACAAAGTTTGACATCAAACAAATCACATATGCAGAGTAAAACGAACTGAAGGGGTATGTCTGGTCACTTGCATGGGTGGAGATGAAGAGGGAAAAAAATAAAAATAAATAATAAATAAAAAAGGTGGTCCAGGGTGGTTACATACGAAGCAAAATGAGTGAATCTACACTCTAAAATATGTCTATATACATCCGTATGTGGTAATTCATTTGAAATCTCTAAAAAAACAAATATTTAGGAACGGAGTGAGTATTATTTGTTTCAAAATATACAATTCAGTCCTAGTTTGAAGCAACAATTAAAAAAAATTAAGCAACACTATACACTATTTATTCTCTGATAAAGGTCCACCTCTTTATGCGCATGGCATAGATATTGTTTGTCCCTTTACTGTCAATGAACTTCAAAATATGTACCAAAATCGCTTCCGTGGATCCATGTCAGTAATATATATTTCCTATAGCTTCATCCTTATCAGACATATTTTATTCAACATAAAAATTATCCAAAAAAACTTAATAATATTAAATTAAAATTGTAATGTCAATGGGTTCTTTATTCGATTATTTGATTCACAACCTAAGCACACCCTGACGGCCTGACTTCAAAAAAAGATGACACCACTGACAAACACACACACAAACATACCCGTGGCCGCACACACCACAGACACACTCTCATCTTCCTGCCTCTCTTCCTCTCTCTCTCTCTCTCTCCTCTCTCTCTCTCTCTCTCTCTCTCTCTCTCTCTCTCGCACGGACACACTACAAGCAGCGCCACCGCCCTCCCGCCGCCGGCGCAGGGACCCTCCCCCTCCCTTGCTGCGAGCTGCTTCGGCAGGGACTGCCCCTCCCCTGCCTCCTCAGTCCCCACGGCTGTCGAGACGGACGCCCTTCCCTTCCCTATCCACCTCCGTTGGTGGAGGCGCAGAGTTTGCCTCCACCAGATCCTCTGTCGCGGACTCGTCGTGAGCGCTGGAGGGCTCTACAACGCCTACCTCCTCCTCCCGCGGGACAAGACGCAGAATCGGAGCGAGCGCCGGGGAGGACGCCCTGCTCCGATGGGTTGGGCGTGTCGCGAGCTTCGCCGTGTGGCCAAGTACGGCGTGCTCCAGAGTGGATGGTCGACGCCCTCCCCACCTCGCCCGTGACTGGTATTTCGTCATCCGCCCTTTGCTCGGTTCGGCTCTGTCCGACGCTGCCGGCGCCTTGAGGCCGCCGCCCTAGCCACAGCCCCACGCCTCGCTCCACGGCCGCCACAAGCCCATGCCTTGGCTGCTTTAGCTATTCTGCATAAGTGTGATCTAATAATCAGAAATGTTTTCATGTAAACAATTGCTCATGCAATTCTATAGGCTGTGGAAACTGCTCTTTTACACTGGTACGAATTGCAGTCTTAAGCTGGAGCTTATTTGTAGTTTATTCACAATGAGTTGGTACATACTATCTCTATATAATGCCATACCAATAAGGCATATTTGATTAGTCTTGTTTGGTCTGAACATTCTACATAATATCTCTAGTTCTTTAATTAATGCGGAAATGACATACCAATGAGTACTTGTAATTCTGGATGCTATAGCTAATTCTGGGTTGTTGTATATCTGAACAATAGGTTTAGCTCTGACAGAAACAGCTATGGGACAGGTACAACATGAAGTTGGGTTCTAGTCTTTTAGCTACAGTGCAGGTACATCTTCCTTGCTTAGTCTAATTGTGATTGTCAAATATTCCTTGTTGCTAATTCTTTTGTGAAATCTTCTTGTGCATTATGTGAAGGGAAGCAAGCTTGGATTCACTGAATGATGTGTACACACCAAGTGCACCTCGCTTTCATAATAGCAAGCAACCCCATTCTGAGGTATGTTCTCTTCGCTTGCAGCCTTTTTAAGAGTATAAGTGGTGCTTATCAATGTGTTGTCTCAGAAAAGCGCTTTCTCCAGCGCTTGATAATTGTAGCTCTATATGCTTGTGTTGCAAACAGCATAAGCAACTGGACAACCATTTGGTTCATAAACTCAAACCATTGAACTTAAAAACATCACCTTCCGTGGCTGTTGTGTGTCGTAGTTGGGTCAAAGCAAATTGCGCAGTGGGCTTCTCCCTAGTGTGAATTTGTTAGAAAGAATTGAACATATATACACAAACTGAAAGAAATATCAAAATCTAAGCACCTGTATGCCTCGCAATGGATCACAACAAAAAGACGTAAACGCTGATTAATCCATCCTAAAAATATCTGAACTATATCGGAAAACATGTAGTTGCTGATTTACGAAACCATCATTTTCCAAACAGGGTCTCACAATATAGGAAAAAACCTTTTAGAATTCGCTTGGATGCTTATAGCTGGATTATACACAGCAGACAGAGTTGTTCATTAATTCCTATTACAATTCTTCGTGCCAACAGTACAACCTACAACAATACATCATATAACTATGTCTGAAACTTGACACCATACAATGTGGATTAAGGAATTAAACAGACACAAATACATACATACTTTACTCTTTAACCGCGTTTAGAAGTACTCAATCCAATGCTGGGTTAAAAATGCTTCCTAATCCACTACCTCAATCCAGTGTAGGATTAAAATGAAATCTCGAACATAATCCCCTAAACAACAAAATACACATGTGAATTATATTCTCATGTGATAGTTAAGTCCATCTAATTGAACAAACAAAACCATAGAGGTACTCGGATATAGTGATCAATGCAGTTGAGGTGCCCATACATGCACACATACTCTCGATTGTAGAAAGTCTGATGAATTGCTACATAAATAGGCAAAATGATTTGTCGTTCATTGTCATAGAGATTTCGTAGTCCTTTCATTCAAATGGCCTAAAAGTAACATAAAAATGTGGTAATCCATTGGCACAAATGAACAGCATACAGTACTCTCAAGTGTGCAATACAATACCAATTGGCAGGCCAACATTCAGAGAAGCATATACTGAACTTAGGTTGTCGAAATTCAGAGAAGCATGTACTGGATTTAGCAAGTAGAAATTCAGAGAAGCATGAGTGAAGGAGGCCGAGTGTACCTTTTCCTGGATGTTGTCTACCTTTTCTGCTCAGGGTCTTGTTGATCCAGAACTTGTTGACTATCTTACTTCCATGCTACAAAAGATAGGCATCTCCTAAATTATGTTGCTAATTCTTTCGTTTACCCAAGTTGGGTGTTAGTCCTCCCAGTTATGTGCTTACTTATGTAACAGAACAGATTAGAGAAATGTTCAGTGCCATGCATTCAGTTTCATGGAAAGCACATAAACTCTATATTATATATAGGCCATTATATTTAATTATTTATTTTTACTCGGTATATTAAGAAATAGGAGCACAATTGTAGTCATGGTATTTTTGTTACTCTTTGTATTTCTGAATTTTGACCCAAATCTGCCATGAGAATCTGCCCATGAACTTTGACAGATGTACATCATTTTGGTCATTATTAATTTTGTTGTCGCAAGTGCAGATTCTTCTGATTATGACACTCTTAATAATTGAAGGGGAGAGTTGGTGTTCATGAAACCAGATTGATTTGCTTGGTACAGAGTATGAGCATTGTTTCCCGTGAGCTAGCTTCCTATGCCCAGCTGGTGGCTTAATGTTAAGGGGAAGAAAAATCTGATCAAAGTTTGTACCTGATCAAAGTTCGTTGGCTTGGTGATCAAAGTGTGAATACATAGACCACAACGTGTCCCTAGTGAGCCTCTAGTTGACTAGCTCGTTGATCAACAGATAGTCATGGTTTCCTGACTATGGGCATTGGATGTCATTGGTAACGGGACCACATCATTAGGAGAATGATGTGATGGACAAGACCTAATCCTAAGCATAGCTCAAAGATCGTGTAGTTCGTTTAGCTAGAGCTTTTCCAAATGTCAAGTATCATTTCCTTAGACCATGAGATTGTGCAACTCCCGGATACCGTAGGAGTGCTTTGGGTGTGCCAAACGTCACAACGTAACTGGGTGACTATAAAGGTGCACTACGGGTATCTCCGAAAGTGTCTGTTGGGTTGGCACGAATCAAGACTGGGATTTGTCACTCCATATGACGGAGAGGTATCTTTGGGCCCACTCAGTAATGCATCATCATAATGAGCTCAATGTGACCAAGTGTCTGGTCACGGGATCATGCATTACGGTACGAGTAAAGTGACTTGCCGGTAACGAGATTAAACGAGGTATTGGGATACAGACGATCGAATCTCGGGCATGTAACGTACCGATTGACAAAGGGAATTGTATACGGGATTGATTGAATCCTCGACATCGTGGTTCATACGATGAGATCATCGAGGAGCATGTGGGAGCCAACATGGGTATCCAAATCCCGCTGTTGGTTGTTGACCGGAGAGGTGTCTCGGTCATGTCTGCATGTCTCCCGAACCCGTAGGGTCTACACACTTAAGGTTCGGTGACGCTAGGGTTGTAGAGATATGAGTATGCAGTAATCCGAAAGTTATTTGGAGTCCTGGATGAGATCCCGGACGTCACGAGGAGTTCCGGAATGGTCCGAAGGTAAAGAATTATATATAGGAAGTCAAGTTTCGGCCATCGGGAAAGTTTTGGGGGTTACCGGTATTGTACCGGGACCACCGGAAGGGTCCCGCGGGTCCACCGGGTGGGGCCAACTATCCCGGAGGGCCCCATGGGCTGAAGTGGGAGGGGAACCAGCCCCTGGTGGGCTGGTGCGCCCCCCTTGGGCCCACCCTGCGCCTAGGGTTGGAAACCCAGGGGTGGGGGGCGCCTCCACTTGCCTTGGGGGGCAAGCCACCCCCTTGGCCGCCGCCCCCCCTAGGAGATTGCATCTCCTAGGGCCGCCCCCCCTAGGGGCCACATATAAAGAGGGGGGAGGGAGGGCAGCCGCACCCATGCTCTTGGCGCCTCCCTCTCCCCTTGCTACACCTCTCCCTCTCGCAGAAGCTTGGCGAAGCCCTGCCGAGATCGCTGCTGCATCCACCACCACGCCGTCGTGCTGCTGGATCTTCATCAACCTCTCCTTCCCCCTTGCTGGATCAAGAAGAAGGAGACGTCTTCCTCAACCGTACGTGTGTTGAACGCGGAGGTGCCGTCCGTTCGGCGCTAGGATCTCCGGTGATTTGGATCACGACGAGTACGACTCCCTCAACCCCGTTCTCTTGAACGCTTCCGCTCGCGATCTACAAGGGTATGTAGATGCACTCCTCTCTCTCTGTCGTTGCTAGATGAACTCATAGATTGATCTTGGTGAAAGCATAGATTTTTTTTATTTTCTGCAACGTTCCCCAACAGTGGCATCATGAGCTAGGTCTATGCGTAGTTCTCTTTGCACGAGTAGAACACAATTTGTTGTGGGCGTAGATGTTGTCAATTTTCTTGCCACTACTAGTCTTATTTTGCTTCAGCGGTATAGTGGGATGAAGTGGCCCGGACCGACCTTACACGTACGCTTACGTGAGACAAGTTCCACCGACTGACATGCACTAGTTGCATAAAGTGGCTAGCGGGTGTCTGTCTCTCCCACTTTAGTTGGAGCGGATTCGATGAAAAGGGTCCTTATGAAGGGTAAATAGAAGTTGGCAAATCACGTTGTGGCTTTTACGTAGGTAAGAAAACGTTCTTGCTAGAACCCTATTGCAGCCACGTAAAACATGCAACAACAATTAGAGGACGTCTAACTTGTTTTTGGAGCATATGATTGTGATGTGATATGGCCAAAAGTTGTGATGAATGATGAATGATATATATGTGATGTATGAGATCATGTTCTTGGAATAGGAATCACGACTTGCATGTCGATGAGTATGACAACCGGCAGGAGCCATAGGAGTTGTCTTAATTATTGTATGATCTGCGTGTCAATGATTCAATGCCATGTAATTACTTTACTTTATTGCTAAACCGTTAGCCATAGTAGTAGAAGTAATAGTTGGCGAGCAACTTCATGGAGACACAATGATGGAAATCATGATGATGGAGATCATCGTGTCATGCCGGTGACGAAGATGATCATGGAGCCCCGAAGATGGAGATCAAAGGAGCTATATGATATTGGCCATATCATGTCACTATTTGATTGCATGTGATGTTTATCATGTTTTTGCATCTTGTTTACTTAGAACGACGGTAGTAAATAAGATGATCCCTCATAATAATTTCAAGAAAGGGTTCCTCCTAACTGTGCGCCGTTGCGAAAGTTCATTGTTTCGAAGCACCACGTGATGATCGGGTGTGATAGATTCTAACGTTCACATACAACGGGTGTAAGACAGATTTACACATGCATAAACACTTAGGTTAACTTGACGAGCCTAGCATGTATAGACATGGCCTCGGAACACAAGAGACCGAAAGGTAGAACATGAGTCGTATGGAAGATACGATCAACATGGAGATGTTCACCGATGATGACTAGTCCGTCTCACGTGATGATCGGACGCAGCCTATTCGACTCGGATCATGTATCACTTAGATGGCTAGAGGGATGTCTAATCTGAGTGGGAGTTCATTAAATAATTTGATTAGATGAACTTAATTATCATGAACTTAGTCTAAAATCTTTACAATATGTCTTGTAGATCAAATGGCCCACGTTACCCTCAACTTCAACGCGTTCCTAGAGAAAACCAAGCTGAAAGATGATGGCAGCAACTATACGGACTGGGTCCGGAACCTGAGGATCATCCTCATAGCTGCAAAGAAAGATTATGTCCTAGAAGCACCGCTAGGTGAAGCACCCATCCCAGAGAACCAAGACGTTATGAACGCTTGGAAGTCTCGTGCTGATGATTACTCCCTCGTTCAGTGCGGCATGCTTTATAGCTTAGAACCGGGGCTCCAAAAGCGTTTTGAGCAACACGGAGCATATGAGATGTTCGAAGAGCTGAAAATGGTTTTCTAAGCTCATGCCCGGGTCGAGAGATATGAAGTCTCCGACAAGTTCTTCAGTTGTAAGATGGAGGAAAATAGTTCTGTCAGGGAGCACATACTCAAAATGTCTGGGTTGCACAACCGCTTGACTCAGCTAGGAGTTAACCTCCCGGATGACGCGGTTATTGACTGAATCCTACAGTCGCTTCCACCGAGCTACAAGAGCTTTGTGATGAACTTCAATATGCAAGGGATGGAAAAGACCATTCCTGAGGTATATTCAATGTTGAAATCAGCGGATGTAGAGATCAAAAAGGAACATCAAGTGTTGATGGTGAATAAAACCACTAAGTTCAAGAAAGGCAAGGCTAAGAAGAACTTCAAGAAGGACGGCAAGGAGGTTGCCGCGCCCGGTAAGCCAGTTGCCGGGAAGAAGTCAAAGAATGGACCCAAGCCTGAAACTGAGTGCTTTTATTACAAAGGGAAGGGTTACTGGAAGCGGAACTGCCCCAAATACTTAGAGGACAAGAAGGCCGGCAACACTAAAGGTATATTTGATATACATGTAATTGATATGTACCTTACCAGTACTCGTAGTAGCTCCTGGGTATTTGATACCGGTGCTGTTGCTCATATTTGTAACTCAAAGCAGGAGCTGCGGAATAAGCGGAGACTGGCGAAGGACGAGGTGACAATGCGCGTCGGGAATGGTTCCAAGGTCGATGTGATCGCCGTCGGCACGCTACCTCTACATTTACCTATGGGATTAGTTTTAAACCTCAATAATTGTTATTTAGTGTCATCTTTGAGCATGAACATTGTATCTGGATCTCGTTTAATACGAGATGGGTACTCATTCAAATCCGAGAATAATGGTTGTTCTATTTATATGAGAGATGTGTTTTATGGTCATGCCCCGATGGTCAATGGTTTTTTCTTAATGAACCTCGAACGTGATGTTACACATATTCATAGTGTGAATACCAAAAGATGTAAGGTTGATAACGATAGTCCCACATACTTGTGGCACTGCCGCCTTGGTCACATTGGTGTCAAGCGCATGAAGAAGCTCCATGCTGATGGACTTTTAGAGTCTCTCGATTATGAATCATTTGACACATGCGAATCATGCCTCATGAGCAAAATGACCAAGACTCCGTTCTCCGGAACAATGGAACGAGCAACCAACTTATTGGAAATCATACATACTGATGTGTGCGGTCCAATGAGCGTTGAGGCTCGCGGAGGATATCGTTATGTTCTCACTCTCACTGATGACTTGAGTAGATATGGGTATGTCTACTTGATGAAACACAAGTCCGAGACCTTTGAAAAGTTCAAGGAATTTCAGAATGAGGTAGAGAATCAACATGACTGAAAGATAAAGTTCTTACGATCAGATCGTGGAGGAGAATATTTAAGTCACGAATTTGGTATGCACTTAAGGAAATATGGAATTGTTTCACAATTCACGCCGCCTGGAACACCTCAGCGTAACGGTGTGTCCGAACGTCGTAATCTCACTTTATTGGATGTGGTGCGATCTATGATGTCTCTTACTGACTTACCGCTATCTTTTTGGGGATACGCTCTAGAGACAGCTACATTCACTTTAAATAGGGCACCGTCTAAATCCGTTGAGACGACACCGTATGAATTATGGTTTGGGAAGAAACCTAAGTTGTCGTTTCTAAAAGTTTGGGGATGCGATGCTTATGTCAAGAAACTTCAACCTGAAAAGCTCGAACCCAAGTCGGAAAAATGCGTCTTCATAGGATACCCTAAGGAAACCATTGGGTATACCTTCTACCTCAGATCCGAAGGCAAGATCTTTGTTGTGAAGAACGGGTCCTTTCTGGAGAAAGAGTTTCTCTCAAGAGAAGTAAGTGGGAGGAAAGTGGAACTTGATGAAGTACTACCTCTTGAATCGGTGAGTAGCGCAGCTCAGGAAGATGTTCCTCTGGTGCCAGCACCAACTGAAGAGGAAGTTAATGATGATGATCAAGGTACTTCGGATCAAGTTACTACTGAACTTCGTAGGTCCACGAGGACACGTTCCACACCAGAGCGGTATGGCAACCCTGTCCTGGAAATCATGTTGTTAGACAACGGTGAACCTTCGAACTATGAAGAAGCGATGGCGGGCCCAGATTCCAACAAATGGCTTGAAGCCATGCAATCCGAGATAGGATCCATGTATGAAAATGAAGTATGGACTTTGATAGACTTGCCCGATGATCGGCGAGCGATAGAAAACAAATGGATCTTTAAGAAGAAGACGGACGCGGATGGTAATGTTACCATCTACAAAACTCGACTTGTCGCTAAGGGTTATCGACAAGTTCAAGGGGTTGACTACGATGAGACATTCTCTCCCGTAGCGAAGCTAAAGTCCGTCAGAATCATGTTAGAAATTGCCGCATACTATGATTATGAGATATGGCAAATGGACGTCAAAACGGCATTCCTCAACGGCCATCTTAAGGAAGAACTGTATATGATGCAGCCGGAAGGTTTTGTCGACCCTGAGAATGCTAACAAGGTGTGCAAACTCCAGCGATCCATTTATGGGCTGGTGCAAGCATCTCGGAGTTGGAACATTCGCTTTGATGAGATGATCAAAGCGTTTGGGTTTATGCAGACTTATGGAGAAGCATGCGTTTACAAGAAAGTGAGTGGGAGCTCTGTAGCATTTCTCATATTATATGTAGATGACATACTTTTGATGGGAAATGATATAGAACTTTTGGACAGCATTAAGGCCTACTTGAATAAGTGTTTTTCAATGAAGGACCTTGGAGAAGCTGCTTACATACTAGGCATCAAGATCTATAGGGATAGATCGAGATGCCTCATAGGTCTTTCACAAAGCACATACCTTGATAAGATATTGAAGAAGTTCAATATGGATCAGTCTAAGAAGGGGTTCTTGCCTGTGTTGCAAGGTGTGAAATTGAGCTCAACTCAATGCCCGACCACGGCAGAAGATATAGAAGAGATGAGTGTCATCCCCTACGCCTCAGCCATAGGGTCTATTATGTATGCCATGCTGTGTACCAGACCTGATGTAAGCCTTGCCGTAAGTTTGGTAGGAAAGTACCAAAGTAATCCCGGCAAGGAACACTGGACAGCGGTCAAGAATATCCTGAAGTACCTGAAGAGGACTAAGGATATCTTTCTCATTTTTGGAGGTGACGAAGAGCTCATCGTAAAGGGTTACGTCGACACTAACTTCGACACAGATCTGGATGACTCTAAGTCACAAACCGGATACGTGTATATTTTGAATGGTGGGGCAGTAAGCTGGTGCAGTTGCAAGCAAAGCATCGTGGTGGGATCTACATGTGAAGCAGAGTACATGACAGCCTCGGAGGCAGCGCATGAAGCAATCTGGGTGAAGGAGTTCATCACCGACCTAGGAGTCATACCCAATGCATCGGGGCCGATCAAACTCTTCTGTGACAACACTGGAGCTATTGCACTTGCCAAGGAGCCCAGGTTTCACAAGAAGACTAGGCACATCAAGCGTCACTTCAACTCCATTCGTGAAAATGTTCAAGATGGAGACATAGATATTTATAAAGTACATACGGACCTGAATGTAGCAGATCCGTTGACTAAACCTCTCCCTAGGGCAAAACATGATCAACACCAGAACTCTATGGGTGTTCGATTGATCACAATGTAACTAGATGATTGACTCTAGTGCAAGTGGGAGACTGTTGGAAATATGCCCTAGAGGCAATAATAAAATGGTTATTATTATATTTCTTTGTTCATGATAATAGTCTATTATTCATGCTATAATTGTGTTATCCGGAAATCGTAATACACGTGTGAATACATAAACGACAACGTGTCCCTAGTGAGCCTCTAGTTGACTAGCTCGTTGATCAACAGATAGTCATGGTTTCCTGACTATGGGCATTGGATGTCATTGATAACGGGATCACATCATTAGGAGAATGATGTGATGGACAAGACCCAATCCTAAGCATAGCTCAAAAATTGTGTAGTTCGTTTAGCTAGAACTTTTCCAAATGTCAAGTATCATTTCCTTAGACCATGAGATTGTGCAACTCCCGGATACCGTAGGAGTGCTTTGGGTGTGCCAAACGTCACAACGTAACTGGGTGACTATAAAGGTGCACTACGGGTATCTCCGAAAGTGTCTGTTGGGTTGGCACGAATCGAGACTGGGATTTGTCACTCCGTATGACGGAGAGGTATCTCTGGGCCCACTCGGTAATGCATCATCATAATGAGCTCAATGTGACCAAGTGTCTGGTCACGGGATCATGCATTACGGTACGAGTAAAGTGACTTGCCGGTAACGAGATTAAACGAGGTATTGGGATACCGACGATCGAATCTCGGGCATGTAACGTACCGATTGACAAAGGGAATTGTATTCGGGATTGATTGAATCCTTGACATCGTGGTTCATCCGATGAGATTATCGAGGAGCATGTGGGAGCCAACATGGGTATCCAGATCCCGCTGTTGGTTATTGACCGGAGAGGTGTCTCGGTCATGTCTGCATGTCTCCCGAACCCGTAGGGTCTACACACTTAAGGTTCGGTGACGCTAGGGTTGTAGAGATATGAGTATGCAGTAATCCGAAAGTTGTTCGGAGTCCCGGATGAGATCCCGAACGTCACGAGGAGTTTCGGAACGGTCCGGAGGTAAAGAATTATATATATGAAGTCAAGTTTCGGCCATCGGGAAAGTTTTGGGGGTTACCGATATTGTACCGGGACCACCGGAAGGGTCCCGGGGGTCCACCGGGTGGGGACACCTATCCCGGAGGGCCCCATGGGCTGAAGTGTGAGAGGAACCAGCCCCTAGTGGGATGGTGCGCCCCCCTTGGGCCCCCCTGCGCCTAGGGTTGGAAACCCTAGGGGTGGGGGGCGCCTCCACTTGCCTTGGGGGGCAAGCCACCCCCTTGGCCGCCGCCCCCCTAGGAGATTGCATCTCCTAGGGCCGCCGCCCTCCCTAGGGGCCCTATATAAAGAGGGGGGAGGGAGGGCAGCCGCACCCATGCTCTTGGAGCCTCCCTCTCCCCTTGCTACGCCTCTCCCTCTCGCAGAAGCTTGGCGAAGCCCTGCTGAGATCGTTGCTGCATCCACCACCACGCCGTCGTGCTGCTGGATCTTCATCAACCTCTCCTTCCCCCTTGCTGGATCAAGAAGAAGGAAACGTTCCTCCTCAACCGTACGTGTGTTGAACACGGAGGTGCCGTCCGTTCGGCGCTAGGATCTCCGGTGATTTGGATCACGACGAGTACGACTCCCTCAACCCCGTTCTCTTGAATGCTTCCGCTCGCGATCTACAAGGGTATGTAGATGCACTCCTCTCTCTCATTGCTAGATGAACTCATAGATTGATCTTGGCGAAAGCGTAGAAATTTTTTATTTTCTGCAACGTTCCCCAACAGTGGCATCATGAGCTAGGTCTATGCGTAGTTCTCTTTGCATGAGTAGAACACAATTTGTTGTGGGCGTAGATGTTATCAATTTTCTTGCCACTACTAGTCTTATTTTGCTTCAATGGTATCGTGGGATGTAGCGGCCCGGACCGACCTTACACGTACGCTTACGTGAGACAGGTTCCACCGACTGACATGCACTAGTTGCATAAGGTGGCTAGCGGGTGTCTGTCTCTCCCACTTTAGTTGGAGCGGATTCGATGAAAAGGGACCTTATGAAGGGTAAATAGAAGTTGGCAAATCACGTTGTGGCTTTTACGTAGGTAAGAAAACATTCTTGCTAGAACCCTATTGCAGCCACGTAAAACATGCAACAACAATTAGAGGACGTCTAACTTGTTTTTGCAGCATATGATTGTGATGTGATATGGCCAAAAGTTGTGATGAATGATGAATGATATATATGTGATGTATGAGATCATGTTCTTGTAATAGGAATCACGACTTGCATGTTGATGAGTATGACAACCGGTAGGTGCCATAGGAGTTGTCTTAATTATTGTATGATCTGTGTGTCAATGATTAAACACCATGTAATTACTTTACTTTATTGCTAAACCGTTAGCCATAGTAGTAGAAGTAATAGTTGGCGAGCAACTTCATGGAGACACGATGATGGAGACCATGGTGTCATGCCGTTGACGAAGATGATCATGGAGCCCCGAAGATGGAGATCAAAGGAGCTATATGATATTGGCCATATCATTGTCACTATTTGATTGCATGTGATGTTTATCATGTTTTTGCATCTTGTTTACTTAGAACGATGGTAGTAAATAAGATGATCCCTCATAATAATTTCAAGAAAGTGTTCCTCCTAACTGTGCACCGTTGCGAAAGTTCGTTGTTTTGAAGCATCACGTGATGATCGGGTATGATAGATTCTAACGTTCACATACAACGGGTGTAAGACAGATTTACACATGTATAAACACTTAGGTTAACTTGACGAGCCTAGCATGTACAGACATGGCCTCGGAACACAAGAGACCGAAAGGTAGAACATGAGTCGTATGGAAGATACGATCAACATGGAGATGTTCACCGATGATGACTAGTCCGTCTCACGTGATGATCGGACACGGCCTAGTCGACTCGGATCATGTATCACTTAGATGGCTAGAGGGATGTCTAATCTGAGTGGGAGTTCGTTAAATAATTTGATTAGATGAACTTAATTATCATGAACTTAGTCTAAAATCTTTACAATATGTCTTGTAGATCAAATGGCCCATGTTACCCTCAACTTCAACGCGTTCCTAGAGAAAACCAAGCTGAAAGATGATGGCAGCAACTATACGGACTGGGTCCGGAACCTGAGGATCATCCTCATAGCTGCAAAGAAAGATTATGTCCTAGAAGCACTGCTAGGTGAAGCACCCATCCCAAAGAACCAAGACGTTATGAACGCTTGGCAGTCTCATGCTGATGATTACTCCCTCGTTCCGTGCGGCATGCTTTATAGCTTAGAACCGGGGCTCCAAAGCGTTTTGAGCAACACGGAGCATATGAGATGTTCGAAGAGCTGAAAATGGTTTTCCAAGCTCATGCCCGGGTCAAGAGATATGAAGTCTGCAACAAGTTCTTCAGTTGTAAGATGGAGGAAAATAGTTTTGTCAGTGAGCACATACTCAAAATGTCTGGGTTGCACATACTCCTACATGGCCTTTCATCGATACCTTTACCAAATCATGTTCAACACATCACTCTCATTACCGGCATGATCATTTCACTCTAGCCCATCACCCAGATGAACCAAACCTGACACGACTCCAAGCATAGCAGGCATAGCAAGGTAGGAACATCACATACATATGGCTCAATCAACTCCTACACATGCTAGTGGGTTTCATCTAGTTACTGTGGCAATGACAGGTCATGCAGAGGAAATGGGTTCAACTACCGTAGCACACAACAGTTTGAAAAGCGTTGTCTTAATGCAGTAAAAGAGAGCAGAAGTGAGAACATGGGATTGTATCGATATGATCAAATGGTTGGTTGCTTGCCTGATGGGTCGGTGCACTGGTATTGTTCTTCGTTAGGGTAATCGTGGTACTCCTCGGAGGCAGAACCTGCCGCAAAAAGCACCGATACACAAACATCACCAAACAATATGCAACAATATGATACATGCATGAGACATGGCAAAATGAGTGTATTGGGCTAATGCAACTAAGACCAGATGGGTTTGAACCATTTTGAATCAAAGATTCAAGTTTCAAACTCATAAATGGCCCTTTTAAGTGATTTATCTTGTTCTGCACTAAACATCAGGTTAGCTTGCTTAAACATGCATGAAACCAGTACAGATGGATAGATTGGATTTTTCTGATCATTTTTCATATATAAAACTTTGCATTTGGAGTTACAGATTAATTTCTATGATTTTTTTTAAAGTTTATGGTATTTACTGGAATTTCCTGTGTAATAATAATTCCAGTAAATAATTTACTGCGTCAGCATTACGTCAGGATGACGTCAGCGGTCAACGGAACAGTCCAGGTCAACCCTGACTAGTGGGTCCCATGTGTCAGTGTAATTAGTTTAACTAAAAATTAATTAAAACTAATCCTGATTAGTTAACAGGGTTGGGCCCCACCTGTCATTGACCCAGGGGGTCAAACTGGGCCCACCCGTGGTCAAACGAGGGTCAGCGGGGTCAACTCACCGGCGTTTAGCCACCGGCGAGGCCGAACGCGGCGGCGAGAGTGGTTTTGTGCATTCCGGCGACCAAAAGAGCCGCGGAGGGCATTTACGTGTAGCTGGGAGCAAGCCGCAGCTCTTGGTGGCATTGGTTGAGCTCGGGGTGGCCGGAAACGGCGCCGGCGACGACCGTGGCGGTCGCCGGAGTTCGGGTGATGATGAACCCGAAGCTACGGGACACGGCGAGGCTCGTGGTGAGGTGCTACGGGTTCCTGCGAGTACGGTGGGTGCGTTGGACATGGTGGTGTGGCCAGTGGGTGGCCGGAGTCACGTCGGCGACGAGCTCCGCGGCGGCGCGTGCGGGTGAGCTTCGTGCAGTCGCTACGGGGCTCGGAAGCGAGAAAGGAAAGGGGGGCGAGGTAGCTGGGCTCACGGCGATCTCGAGGAACCAGACGGCGCGGTCGGGGACGAGCTGGTGCGGCGGCGATGGCGAAGGGGATCTCCGGCGATGGCGGAGTCGGGTGAGGTCGGTGCAGAGGCCTCGGGGCAAGCGAGCGCTCGGGGCTCGGCTAGCTCGACGAAGAGGAGGGCGGCAGAGCTCCTGGACACGACGACACGGCGCAAGGACGACGGAGAGCGCGACTACGGCGACGGTGCGGCTGCGGTGGCGTCGGCCATGGCGTGGGAGAGCGAGGGAGAGAGGTAGGGGAGAATGGATGTGTCCACGGGGTTCGGGGCGCGACGTGGAGCTCATACCGGTCGGCAGAGAGGCGAGGGGAAGAAGCAGGGCGGCGGGCAGCTGTGTGGCGCACGCTGGTGCCGCCGTCGAGCACCTGCCTGCCTGCCTGGCGAAGGCAAGCAGCTCGCTGGAGCGGCTGCTGGGCTGGGCCGGCTAGGTGGGCTGGCTGGTGGGCTGCCAGGTTAGTTCCCTCTCTCTCTTTTTATTTATCTTTTTATTTATTCTGTAGCTTTGTGGACTTTCTAAAAATACCTAGACAACTCCAAAAATCACCAAACTGCTCATGGCCACTAACTGGAATATATCCAGCATGGAACATTTTAGTTTGGTATTATTTGAGCATTTAAAATAATTTATATAATTTAAATGCCCAAACTCAAATACTTATGATTTAATTCAAAAACCTTAGGATGACCTAGAAAATTGTGCATCACTTTTGGCAGAGGCTCTGAACCAAGACAAAAATGATGGACATTTTAGAAGGGCATTTCAGGTTCATTGAAAATATTTTTAGTAAACCCTAGTTGGATTCAGAGGGGGCTGGGGGTTCTGTCATCCCCATTTTAAGTTTCTGTTGAGAAAAATAGACATGATGCAACACTCTAATGCATGAACTAGCTAGGGTGTGATATAAAAAATGTTGACTGTATATTAAAAAAATTATGTCGTCATGTATATGAAAATGTTAAGCAAGCATTTGAAAAAAATGTTGACCACTGTTTAAAAATGTTAATCAAGGATTTCAAAAATATTAAATGTGTTAATAAAAATGTAGGCGCTGTGTTAAAAAATGTTAATATTGCAGTTAAAAAATCAAGAAATTGAAAAATATTAAATGTGCATAGAAACATTGCTGACCATGTATTAGAAAATGTTAATCTCATATTTGAAAAAAGTTAATCAAGCATTCGAAGCAGTTTAAATTTGTGTAAATAAAAATGTTAGTCTTGTATTTGAAAATGTTAATCAAGCCTTTGAAAAATATTTAAAATGTGTATATAAAGTTTTTTGACCATGTATTTATAAATCTTAAATTTGTGTGGAAAAATGATAAAGATATATTTTAAAAAGTTGTTGACATATAAAAAAATGTTGAATGAAAACCAAAATAAACAAAGAAAACCAAGAGGAATGAAAACCGGAAAAGAAACCAATTAACCAAAGAAAAAGTAATATAAAAATAGAACCAAATAAAAAAATACAACAAAAATGAAAACAGTGAAAAACGATAAAAAACAAGGAATAACAAAAAAATGAAAACCAAGAAAGAAAAAAAAGAAAAATGAGTATGAAAAGAAAAAACGAGAAAACATTGAAAGAAACAAAAGAAAAACCAAAAGAAAAGTAGAAAAAACAGAGAAGAAATATAAAAAACAAACAAAAAACAAAAGGAGATGAAAAAAAGAAGAAGAAGAAAACCCAGAGAAGACAAAATAAAAATGAAGCAAAAAAGAAAAAAAAAACAGGGAAACCAGAAAAAACGGTGGTAACCCGGCTCATTTAGCTTCAATTAGAACGCGCCCTATTTCTTCATGTAGATTCCGACGCTAGCTTGGTTGCTGGCACCGCTGCAATCGCCCATAAGACCAGCGTTCGAATGGCTAAATCCGACCCCTCAAACGCTCCGGGGCACGTTCGCGGACACTGACCGGGCACGCCTCATATTTGCCACTCCGCATCCGCTTATCTCATATCCGGCGTCTTATATCCCTTATATCAATGCTACACATGCAACGTTTATCTACCCTGCGTGATGAAACGACGGACAACAAAAATCTGCTGCAAAGGAACACAAGATCGGCTGCAAACGGACATTAACAAACTTCGCCACATCTAGAAGATCATGGTTCGTCACCGAACAAGTTCTT
>NC_041385.1:4967025-4988740 GCF_002162155.2 Triticum dicoccoides | reverse complement strand
CCTTCCGGTCGTCGACGCAGTTGTAGGCGTCTGCGGCTGGTGGACAGTCTTGGTCGTCTGATGAGGAGGTGCAGCTTTTGTCGGAGTCAGGGTATATTTGGATTGTGCCCCATCTAGCCCTACCAAATTATTGGCATGGCCAACTTGAAGGCAAGACCAAAAAATAGGCAGGTTATGGCTGTTTGGTTTGTAGCCCATAGCACTTGCCAACTTTTTGGCAAAACCATTGGCCAGCGTTTGGTTTGAAGCCAAATATTTGGCAACCTTG
Source organism: Triticum dicoccoides (assembly GCF_002162155.2). Lineage (NCBI taxonomy): Eukaryota > Viridiplantae > Streptophyta > Magnoliopsida > Poales > Poaceae > Triticum > Triticum dicoccoides. The sequence goes on along the minus strand of NC_041385.1, from coordinate 4,988,472 downwards.
ATTGGACTGTGTTTGGTTTGGTTCCAAAATGCATGCCAGCCAAAAAGTGATCAGCATCAAACACTACCTCACATATATCACATGACATTAATACAAATTTTCAATTTAGAAACACACAGAGAGACAAACTGTAAGCATGCATTTTCATAAATTGACAATGACATGGTTCAACTAATACATTAGATAACTCATATTGTTCGATACATCAGATTAATCATCAAGGAGGCTAAATAAAATTCACATAGTAACCAAGTCTTTACCAGACCAAGTAAGTCATACTAGTCAGACTAGCACCAAGTCTGCTCCATATAAACAAAATATGATGCACCCAGCCTGCTCTATATAGACAAAATATGCATGATGTATGTTACCCATGCTCCTAGCGGTAAACAAAAGGAAGCCGCAATCTCTATCTAGTCATGTGGCCATTCAGTGAGCAGTTGCAGATCCACCATTGCCACCATCTTCTTGAAACCGAGGCTCGAAGAAGCTAAGGACCCACTGTCCAAGAATTGTTTCATCAGCATAGTTGAGGTAACTACGAAAGATATCTTGATCTGGCTTGGATAGATATGCTACAATCTCAAGTTTATCCTTAGCTGGTATGGTAAGGGCATTTATCCGCTTCCAAAGGTTTGCATATGGATCTGTAGGTGGCATTGGTTGCACAGAAACAATAGGAGATGCAAGAGAGTCAGCTAGCTTCTTGATACTGGCTGCCATATCATCATTAGATATCTTGCCCTTCTTGTTTGCTTTCCCCTTAGTTGGCTTCTTGGAAGGTGAAGATGACACGTGCTTGCTCTTCTTGTTTAAAGAATTGCCTTCCAAGTCAACTTTAGGACTATGACGATTAATAGTGTCAGAGTCAGCTTCATCACTGTCAACTGGAATTAGATTGGCTTCAAGTTCCCTCACTTCCTCGCTGTCATCACTATCATCATCCACATTGACAGTGGTTTGGTCAGTTGCAAGCGAGCCATCAGCATGGGACTGGTCAGAGAATAACTCTTGCAATTGATTAAAAAACCTGATGGGTCTAGTAAGATAATTGACTGCAGTTTTCTGCACATAAGGTAAAGAAAAAGATGATAAAATACTAAGCAATCACAATAAAGGACAATGAATAGGAAGCACATATATGGACAATAGCAGCCTATCCACCTATTTTCATATTAGACTATGATAGAAGCAAGAGAACACAGTAATACAAACTTACACTTAGGTTTTGTTTTTCTGACTCAGAAAGTGTGAATGTGAAATTAATCCTGTCAAAGCCGTTGCCACTATTGGCCATGGCGCGACGCACCCAGCCCCACTTCTCCTTGCATGACCGGTAGTGTCGGTCCACTTGGGTTTGAGTGACACCAAGAGAAAACTTGCCATTCAAAGCATCAGCACTGTGCAAGTGGTGTTGTTTCTTGAACTTGAAAGTTGCAGGTTTGTCCTTACGAAGCTCAATGTACCAATCAAGCATAAACCTTGTCGCCTCGTCAGTCCAGGTTATGTACTTCTCACGAGGATTTGACTCCTCCTCGGTCTTTATAGTGAGCTTTTGCTTCCCCATGACCTGCAGATAGGTCACCAACACAAACCATTTAAAGTGATTAAACAAATGCACTAGAAGCATAGTCCCGACCAGCATACAAACACCCATCTTCAGCAACACTTGAAGCTTACATACTAAAATAAGTCAGACAATCTTACAATGATAAAATAAGTTGCATAAATTCATCAAAATCAAAACACTACATCCTTCAATTGTTCCCTCACATGAAAATACATCAAAGATACACTACAAGCTTCGACATCTGTAGCTTCAAAATCAAAACACTACATCCTTCAATTGTCACTTGCACTCTCTCTATCTGCCCACATCTGTTGAGCTAATAAATCACGCTTGGCAGCCCACTCACGTATGTCAGCCTCTTCATCACGAACCCGTCCACTACTCCTTGGGAGGTTGGCATACCATGTCGCCTCATCCACAACATATTCATCTGGACCATTTTCTAATATCCAATTGTGCAAAGCACAACAAGCAACTACCACCTTAATCTGAGATTTTAAAGGTATGAAGGGCCTCTGAGTAAGAATCTTGAAGCGACTCTTAAGAGCCCCAAATGCTCGTTCAACTGTGGTCCTAAGTGATGAATGACGGTGGTTGAATAATTCTTTTTCAGTAGTTGGTTCATGGGGTCCAGCAAATTCATTTAGGTGGTAACGCACACCACGATAAGGAGGCAATATCCCCGGCCTTGCAGCATACCCGGCATCAGCCAAGAAAAATTTCCCTACAACCATGTTGCACTAATGGTGAGCTGAGGTCAAGTTGGAACGCCACAATGACAAACATGTATGTTAAGTTGTATATGTACCTTCAGGTATTTTCAGACCTGTTGGACGTGAGAGGGCATCTTTTAGCACAAGAGAATCATGGGCAGAGCCCTCCCAACCAGCTAGAACATATGTGAACCGAAGGTCGAAGTCAACAACTGCTAGCACATTTTGGGAGGGATATGACTTGCGGCCCCTAAATTTGTCCACCATGTGAGCAGGAACACAAGCCTTAACATGAGTGCCATCTAGTGCCCCTATGCATCCCTACGAATATGAAAAAGGGAAGTTCATGTCAAGCTTGGGCTAGGCCGATCTTGTATAATCAGTAAAAAAATCTATGGTCTAAGGATTACCTCAAAGTACGGGTAGAATCTGTTCGGGCTGCTAGTGATTTTTGTGTGTGTGTCCGTCGATCTAATATAAATTAGATCACGTGCTAACTCCCCCATCGCACGCAGGACAATATTGAAATATCTGCTCACTGTTTCACTAGATCGCCAGAACCAAAATCCAACAGATGAATTTGTGTGATGCTGACCGACCATGTATAGGAACATTGCAACTTGTTCCTCTACCGAAACATGAAATGTGTCACTTAACAACTCCTTCTGCCTAAGCCTGTCACATAGCTTGTAAAATACAGCTCGAGTCATCCTTAATTGCTTGATGCATGTTGCATCCGATGTGTCAAAGAGCCTAATTAGTACATTAGTTCTGTAGATGTCTCTCTGAACTAATGGACCATACTTCCTGCCTTTACCTCTAAATTTTCTACCATCTCTGCTTCTATACCAGAGGGCCAAGAGTAGAACAATAACACAGAGAGTTCTCCGCTTCAACATGTTGTAATAATAATATCTTTGTTGATCCATGTCCATCTGGGTCAATATGAAATGTACAAAAATATGAATGAGCTAACTTGGTACATTATTACAAATGATTACTTGCTAAAAGATACATGTTAGAAAGCAAACCTGCTTCTAACCAGTACCAAGGATGCACAACTTGTAAAAAAAATACACCTTGATGGACAAAAAATCGAAGCATGTCTCAGTAGTTAACTATGTATATCCAACTTCAAAAAATCCACCTTAATGTTCTAAAAATAGAGACCATACATATGGCACAAAAAGGGAAGAACAGACCATACTACTTTCAGAACCATACCAGGTTAATTAACTAATTAACATCATTATTCTCATGTGATTTGACTTGCGTCAAATAAAGAACATGGATCACCCACAAAAAAAACAAAGAATATGGATGAGAGTCTCATATGTTTTTACTTGCAGCAAACCAACAACATGCACGGGAGTCCCATTCCAATTTTACTTCCAGCAAACAGGGAAGAGGATTCAGCAAGCAATTCTCAGATCTAGCAAGTAGTACCTCCGTACAATACATACATCCATAAGGGGATGATGGGGATTTGAGCTCACAAATCAGACCATAGAAAAGGGGACCGGAGTAGTGTTGGATGGGGATTTCAGTGGCTGACCTTGGAGCGTAGCTTGACTGGGAGAGGAGGGCGAGAGGTGGAGCAGCGTCGCCGGTCGCCGGCCGCCGGAGAAGCTGGCACCGACGCAGAACGCGGCCGCCCGGTGATTGGATCGAGAGCGCTTCTGTGCGTGGAGATAAGAAGAGAGATGGGGAAAGTGGCGAACAGGTGGGGAAAAATCAATCGTGCCTTTTATATCACGGTGGCTGGCTCGCGCCAGATTTGGCAGCCAATATTTTGGCGGCTGATTTCCGCGCCGCTGTTTCGCCCGCGAGTTGGCGAAAACGGTACGCGGGCGCGCCCAAGTCGATGATGGCGAGCCAAAAATGGTACCAGACCAAACGCTAGCCAAATATCGTGGGCGTGGCCAATTTTTTGGTAAGGCTAGTGTTGGTCACCATCCAAACAGCCCCTCAGAGTCGGAGAGGATGATGAGCCCCTTCATCCGACAGACCGCCCTGTCCTGCTCCTGCTTCAGCCTGGCAACCCGAGCCTTCTGCGTCACTGCCTCCTTCGCCTCGCGCTCCGACTTCTCAATAGCAAGCCGGAGCGCCTTGGCGTTCTTCTGTCGGAGGCAGCGAGTGTCCGTCTCCGCCATTGTGAGGGAGCGGCGGTAGACCCATGCGAGGAGATGCTCGTCCTCATCGGGGCCCGCCTCCATCCCGTGGCGGCGGCGCGCGGAGTTCTCCGCTGCGTCCCTGTCCCGTGCACGCTGCCTCTGATTCCGGAGTGCGTGTGCGGGCCGGCGGCGCGGGCACAAGCACCCAACATGGGCCGCGTGGAGGAGCAGCCGGAGGAGGAAGGAGATGGCGGGGGGCGGGCACGGACTGAGCTGTCCCTGCATAACTGCGCGCGGGCCAGGAGGGTTTGGAGCGAGGCGTGCGGATTGGTGTTTTTTCTGGGGTCGATGGTAGACCGGGCCTGTCAGGCGAACACGCCCGGCTGACCGGAGTTGGACCTGCTGGATATGAGGGGTGCCGGTCAGTCCGGGAGTTTGTTCGCGGTTTAAGAGGCCTGTTCGGGCGTTTGAGATAGGTATGAAAGGCTCGACTGTAGATGCTCTTACGTGATCAATTTGCTAACTGAAAACTAAGTGCATATGCTACGTTCCTCTATTAAAGCCGATTCTGGTGTATACCTCGTCTCAACAAGCTGCCCTAGCACATATGGGGGCAGTCTAATCTTTCACGTGACAAACAAAGGAACGCAAACAGATGGCTAGTAAAAATCAGCAGAGAAGGAAGGGGAGATCTAGAGATATGGGCGGGGGCATGGCAGCCAGATTTGACGATTTCTCGAAACGTGCCCATGGCATGGCCGTCCATCTACCCTGTTCGTCCTAGCTTAGAAAATGGACAAAACGCCTTTACGCGTACCCGTAGGCAGCGCACAAGCGCCTCCTTGGACACTATAAACAATTTTATTTCGCTCAAGCTGTTCATGTATACTTTTTTTGTTGTTGAGGGAATTGTTCATGTACACTTTATTTTAGGGAGAGCTGTTCATGTATACTTAGTCAATCAATAATGTGTTATACACATGGAGTAGGTAGGTAGATTGATTCCGTTCGGGTATATTCTAGAGGCAGAATTTTTGGTGCAATCCTGCTTGCGTGGATGGAGTTTTCCAAGAGGCCACCTTGAGACGTGCGCGCCTAGCGGCATGGACGAGACGTCCCTCGGATCTGGTGACCAGGTCAGAACGCATGCCTCGACACGTGATTTGCATGCATCCATAATTTTTTCTCTGTGTACGTGCAGATTCGCGAGCAGGTGTACGTACATCGGAGCAGAAACGTGAGCGGGCTGAATCAACGGCGGGTGTGTCCGTTTTACCCGGAATCAGGGGTGGGCTTGGAGAGAAGCTCAAGTGTTTTTGCCTCCGTCTCGAAAATAAAAAGAAGAGGAGAATGGAGAATGAACAATGAACAATGAACAGTGAAAATCCCAAGCTGGAATGGGATTTGAGCTAGCCATCTGCAATAAGTGTTGTCAGACACTCCCATCTTGATTTTCACGTGGCTAAGGAATCCAATCATATGCCATGGACGATTCGATGCCCTCTCGCACACACACATACACACTTTTGTTCCGTTCCGGTTAGCAGAAAAGAAAACGGCGCGCGTACGTACGTATGGAGCTGGACGGTACTCCCATCCCACAGTAGCTTTTGGAGCGCATGCACGCACCACCTACCGATATATGGACATGATCGATCGATCCAGGCTCTCTTTCCCGACGTGAATGGCTAGCTAGCATCCAATCCAATAGTCTTTATTCTCTTCATCTTTTCTTTCTTTCTACCATCACCGGCCGCCGTGTGCGCGCGAAACTTCGCGGAAACTGCAACAGTGCATGCATGCAAGGCCACCATACCAGCGTCCCCACGCGCTAGCTAGGCAAAGCTTGTCCACTTTGATCATCTCATGGAGACACCGGCCATATGCCCCGGTCTGGTCTACATATGGAAATGCATGTACACGCGGTGAAAAAGATTAAAGATTAAAACAAAAGAGAGGCTGCATGCTTTGATAGCGTCTTTGGATCCCGCCTTGCGTCGGCCGGTGGAAAGCTAGTCATCTGCGTCTGCCACTCCATCGCTTGGTCTGAACGGCTGGCCAGCTCGTCGATCTGATCGAAAGTGTAGCTTGCGTGCGAAGGCAAAATGAGACTTGATAACTCCATGATGTATGACTACGTACCTTTCATCAGGTATGCTAAGACGGCGGGATTAGCAAGCAAGCGAGGCGGCCGCGCCTAATCATCGGCTAGTTTGACCAGCAGCCGGCCAGTTGCCGGAATTGACTGGCCGGTTAGCTAGCCTCGTGTGTGGTGTGATGTGTTAGTTGCGACGGTACATGCATATGGCCGGTGCGGTGCGTCGTCGGTGGATACGGTCCAAGCACATCAAGAAGCCAACGTACGACCGTACGTACAACACATGCACCTACTTCTTCTTCTTTTCCGGAAAATACACCTGCTCATTACGTATGCATATACGTACTCGTCCTACCATGATGCATGGGATGCTCACCATGTTCCTGCTCACTCACTCACTCAGTATGACAGTACTCCAACATGAGAGCAATGCATGCATACATTTTATGGCCTCAAAAGTATTTTGTTTCCTCTCCCCAAACTCCAACGTATAGCCAGCTGTGACCTCCCTTTCGCCTTTCCTCTTTTCTGATCGATTCTTTGCTTTGCTTGTCCCGCGCCATCATGCCGATCGATCAATCGATCAGCAACGATCCACACGGAAACTTTCTTCCAACACACAACTTTTGGGAAGTTGCGAGTCACGGGAATCGACCGGCCGGGAAAAGGCGCCTTTCCACGTCAACCTCGCATCACGCTAGCTAGCTTAGCTATTGGAAAACAAGCAGTACTAGCTTCTACATGAGCCGACCGACTAAGTTTTCGCGTCGTTGATCCATCTGCGAGTATGTACGTGGATCGTTACTTGTCTCAACGTGGTTCATCAAATTAATTTTGAGGCCATAAAATGGCTCAATCACTCGTGTTATTCCAACATGAGAGCAATGATGCACATTTCGTGAAGAAATGTTCGGACCAAACGTAGTACGCGAAAACAATCACTCCCAACACGGGAAAGTGGTAGCAACGATCGAGTATATATGCCACTACACGATCGAGTACATTAATTATAACAAGAAAAAGGAAGAGGCACTGAGAAAGGCACAAGATTCTTGAGATCACTAGCCACATATATTATGCTCCCAAGAAACTAATAGCCAGCAATGTATAGCCGCTCCACTCACTACCCAAAAGCCAACTGAGCAATGAATCAATACAGAGGAGTTGATGAGTACGATAGCTAAATAGTAATGGTGCCCCATTGTACATGGAGTAGTATATATCAAGAATCGACTACGAACGGAAATGAAAAATGTGATGGGAGTGCTAGCTTAGCTAGTAACTGATTGATCGATGATCGTACTAGTAACCGACCAGAGCAGCAGCGGCAGTCACGGCGGCCACCAGGCAGAGTACGACCGCCGAGGCGCGACCAGGCCTGGTCGCGGACGAGGACGGCGGGGACCGGTAGTACCAGGGGTACCACGGCAGGATGGGGTTCGGCGGCGGTGGCGCAGGCCCGAAGTTGCCGCCACCCCCTCCTCCGCCTCCGCCACCACCACCGCCCCCGCCGGCGGGAGGCTGGTAGAAGCCGGGAATGTAGCCCCCAGACGGTGGCGGGTAGCTCCAGGACGACGGCGTCGGCGGGGAGTTCCCGGAGGAGGACGGGGGCGGGTACACGTAGCCGGAGCCGGATGGCGAGGAGGGTGGCGGCGGGCAGTCGGCGCTGGAGGCCGGGGGCGTGGGCGGCGGCAGCAGGCACGGGTAGGGGCAGTCGGCCGGGTAGGTGTCAGCGACCGCGACGTCGAGGAGGAGTGCGGAGAAGACCAGGATCACGAGCAGCCTGTAGGACGCCATGGCTGAGACCCGAGAGCGACGGGAGTGCAGTGCGGTGTGGCTAGCTAGTGCGGTGGCGCGTGAGAGAGATGGGAGTGGGAGTGTGGCTAGCTAGCTGCGTGCGGTGGTGTGTAAATGCGGGAGAAGGTGAAGGAGACGTGAGGGGGAAGAAGAGGAGAGGAAAGGTCTCCGGGGTTGGGTGGGGTTATTATAGCCGGAGACGGGATGGAAAGGCATGGGAGTGGTTTGTGTTGTTAAGTGTACCTGCTAAATGTTACTCAAAAATAAGTGTACCTGCTAAATGCATGCTAATTGATTCCAATTATGGATTGTGTTGGTAAAGTTATGCTAGTTAACTCCAAGGAACCTAATGAGTAGCCTCATGGCATCTCTCCAATCCAGACCTTCAAAACGCCCGCGTCCGCACATTCGCCATCCAATGTAGTACATCATCCGTCCGGGTACCGGTCTGGTTGTTCGAAATCTCGCAAACCTGGTACAAATCAAGGGACTTGTGGGCATCCGGGAAGCTATCACGCACGCGCCCGACACCCCCCAGACGCACCCAAAAACCTCTTCGCCCGAAAAACCCTCTCCATGCAAAGCGGTTGCCCCCGCTCCAGAGCGGACGAGGCTCCATGATATTGATCCTGGTCAAAGTAACGCGAACGGACAAGCGGGCGGCACCGCTTCAGTGCCAACGCGGCGACCAAGAAGCTTACTCCGGTCGCCGCATTGAAGCCAACTTCCCGTCCCCCCGCCTGGTCACGCCTTTTTAAGCACGGCTTCGGCGCCATCCACACCACACCACACCATGCCGGAGTCATGATTCTCTGCACTAGCAGGTGGCGGCTTCAGATCTCTCTCAAGATCCGGATCTTGGCGCCGCCACTTTCACTCTCTCGGGCTCTCGATCTTCACGGCGGGCGCCTCTTCCATGGAGGAGGAGTTTGTAATCTCCTTCGGCCATGTGACGACTATGGCGCCTCGACAGGGAGCTCTCTTTGATCGATGAGGAGTGGTCTCTCAGCGAGACTGGCATCGTTGTTGTCGTCGGTAGGGGCAAGGGTAAGGCCCGCCAACTGAAGTCGGCGTTGACCGCGGCAGCCATCCGCACAACGTATGAGGAAGCGGAGCGGCTCCTCCGCGAGCGCCAGTCACAGTTGGGCAGGGATGGCATGTCCCGACGCCCCCTGCCGCTGGAAGGACCACTCCGACTAATTCGACGATGACACAATGAAACAGAGGAGGATTTGGTTTCCTTCTATTGTCATAATAAGTGTTTGTGTTCTTAGTTTTAGTTCTTGTATTATTCATCCAAATATCATTGTCAAAATAATCAAGTATCATGAAAGTATAGCGTATCACGATGGCAGAGCGCAAGGGATGCTAACTAATATTTCGTTCGTTCACTATTATATGATGTTCTAACTTTTTTTCTAAATCAGATGTATGTTGGTCCGTTTTATTATGGTTGTCCACTTAGTTCAGTCCACATCTCTACTATTAAAGTTGAATCTGTATGTAGTCGTTCTCACACAACCATTAGTGCGAAAACAATTTGAAAACCCAAGTTTGAATCAATTTGGACATCAAGTCATTAATGTAATTAATTAGTCAGATAGTAAATTATGTGTGCAATTAGTTAGGTCCATTTAAATATTGATTTTTTTGTGCCAAATCAATTTGGAAATCGAGTAACTAATACAATTAATTAATTTGGTTGGTCAATATTTAGGGGGTGTTTGTTTCCAGGGACTTTTTGGTGTAGGGACTAGAAAAAGTCCCTAGCAAACCAAACATGATGGGACTTTTTTGGGACTTTTTGCTAAAAGTCCTTAAAATCACCTCCTTGAGAGTCTTTCTCAAAAAGTCCCAGAGACTAGAAAAAGTCCTAGGACTAGAGAAACAAACACCACCTTAGGCTTTGCAGATAATTAGAAGTAGAGATTTTATTCCAACTAGGCATGAAATTAATTAATCAGGCACACAATAAATTGCCCCGAATAAATCACCAAACATTAATGCTAAAAAGTTTAGAAACCAAGCATTGCATCAATTTAAAAATTAAATTATTAATGCAATTAATTAACCAAAAAATTCAATGCTTGTGCAATTAATTAGATCCATTTAAATAGGGATTTTTTCGCGTCGGTCAATTAAAAATTGAGTGATTAATGCAATTAATTATTTAGATAGATAGAGTAGTTAATTAGGCTTGGAGACATTTAGAAGTACTCCCTCCGTTCCTATATATAAGTTTTTCCAGAGATTTCAATATGGATGTATGTACACGGTGTTCAGGGTGTAGATTCATTCATTTTGCTCTGTATGTAGTCGATATTAAAATCTCTAAAAAGACTTATATTTAGGAACGTAGGGAGTAAGAATTTTTCATTTCCATTTAAACATGCAAATAATTAGTTAGGCAGACAGTTAATCACGTCGAATCAATTTAAAAGCTCTCACGGGCCATGACAGTCAGTAGACTCTTGCTGACGTTGGTGACTGCCAATAGGCTCTCAGCGACATGGCTGAGCAGCGCTTGCCGATATGGACAACGGCCACCATGTGCTCTTGACATGGGCGACCAAGCGTTCGCTAGATGGATGATAACATTCTCTACAGGACGTCGCTAACGGTTGCCAAAACGTTGGTGAGCGAGGCCCCTTTGAGGACGATGTTGACGATCGAGGGCAATCGGTCACACGCCATCGCTAACGCACGGGTAAATTAGCTAGCTAGTGTAGTGCAAAACATGTTGTAATAGTGAACGGAGGAAGTGTGCATCCGAGGATGGCGATGGATGGATCAGCTGGAGAAGTTATATATGGTCCCGCTCGTACTACGCACTACGTGCTCATTCAATTCAATCGCTTGAGAATATTGTGCGGTCCAGTTGGTAGAAGATGTGTAGGCCAGGTCGGATCGCTAGCTTTTCGACATCTTTGAGAGCCGGCAGCGTCGCCGTGGTGTGTTTGTGTTGGATACATCGCGCGCGGGATCGTCGGATCTGTGTCACCAATACACCATCAGTTCCCATCCATCCATCCCTCCTTGCTGCCTCTGTCGATCGACCGCCCTCTGAAAATCTCCACTGCACGTAACTTAGATCGACGATGACAATGCGTGCGTTGTAACGTTGTAACTACTGACGCGTGCTTTGCTGGAAGAAAGACGAGGAGGTCGGTCGGACCTGATGATCGATGGATTCATCGCTAACTTGTGCCAACAGGTCGAGGTAATAAAGTTAACAAAGCCTTGAGAAATCAACGCGTTGCTTGCTTGTGTGCAGTACGTACTTTGTTTTGTTTGGTTGGAGACAGGAGATCGATCAAGATTGGACGACGTACCTGACCGGCCGGCGTGATCGATGATGGGTGGATGTGGATTCTTTCATCTTCCAGGGAAGAAACCTTTTTCTTTCGTGCTCGTCTTTCTGGTCACTGGCTTTATGGATGCCGGGTATAGAATCGATGATAGCTTTGGGTAGTACGTGTGCCAGCAATGTGCCATACAGCTAGGCTAGCTCTTAATAATTTCCTCGCTGTCCGTCCAGCCACGGGACGAGTGAGTAGTGTGCCGGCCCGTAGGCTCGCAACCTCACGTGTATACCTAGGTGCTGCGTCCATCGGTGGAGAAGTAGGAGCACACGTTCCATGCAGTAGTGGTCGTACGCACGTACGTACGTGCACACGGCTGCTGGCTGTACGTACGTAACGTGGTAAACAAAAACGAGAGTCACATGCATGCATAGCAAATTGGCCTGGAGAAACAAGAGGCACTAGTGTGCTAGGAGCCTAGCATTAGCATGGGGACGAACGTTCCAGTTCCGATCTGCCGCCTGCATGGCTGCGTGCATGTTATCCTGCTGTCTGAACCAACCAACGGGCGGACGGACGCCGAGTTATCAAGCGGAAACAACCAAAGCTATGTACGTGATTGGTTCAATGATCGATGGATGATCAACAGGGAGCAGGAAGATTCAACACGCCACGCCGCTGGGTGTGCATGCTTTGCTTGTTTGTTGAAGAAGAATGATTCAGAGGAAGCCAAGGGGACCGACGACTGACTGCGTCTTTTTGCCTGCCCGCCTGCCGCCGCCCGCCGGGGTAGGTATGCAGGAGAGAAGAAGAAGCTTCTCTCCCTGCCCTGCCCTACCCTACCCTACCCTACACCCAACCACTGCGGAGTCCTGTACCCTGTCGGTGCCGCGCGCTATGCCCTGCTTCTTCACCATCACCCACCTGCTTCCATCTCATCTCAGAGTAGTGCCGTGCCGACTAAATAAACCGTCGCCATGCCCGGTCGATCGAGCGCTGGTATGCTCTAGGAGTCACGGTGCGCCATAGGGATGCAGTCCACGGACACAACATGTTTCTACTGCATGATGGTCAGATGGTGCATGCAAAGAGATCTACTCCCTCCGTCCCATAATATAAAAGCGTTTCTTGAGGTCAGGGCCGTTACAAGCACCCATCACTCACACACACACACGACCAGCGCGGACTGTGAGCGCACAGGACGGCATCCTCTTCCTGCTCCACTACATTCATTCATTCTAGGCAAGACCAGCAATGGCAGGCACGGCAAGAGCGTGCAGCCTCCGCCTAGTGAAGAGGTCGTTACAGGCCAAGCCGTGCTGCGCCTCACTGCCCGCACTGGCGCAACCTTCGCCGTGTCGCCAGACATCCCCTTGGGGTTGTATTCGTACGTACGTACTCGTTAGATGACTTGAGAATATTCTGCGTTGTGATGGAGGGACGTAGAAGAGGTGATGGAGACGTGAGGGGGAAGAAGAAGGGAGGAGAGGAATGGTCTCCGGGGTTGGGTGGGCTTATAATAGCTGGAGACGGGATGGAAAGGCATGGGGATCGGGGAGTAGTAGTTTGTTTTGTCAAGCTTACCTGCTGCTAAATGCATGCTAATTGATGCCATTATGCGTGGGTTTTATGAGCCGGCATTGGAGAGCCGCGACGTCCGCTGAGGAGGCGAGAAAGAGAAGTGAGCGATACGGATGGCGAGCAGAGTGTCTGCAAAAATAATGGTGGCTCTGTCACATATATAGTTGCTGCGAACATATTTTCGGGTAAAACATATGTACACGCAGTAAAAATAATAATCGACTCTCGGACGAACGCGTGAAATGTCCAAACGAGGTGCTCTGCGAGCTATACTACGGTATACTCTTCCAAACAACCCTTCTGCTCGTCGCACAGTGCACTACACGGCGATTATGGACGGAGCTAGCGAGAATTAACGTTACTCGTGGCTACTACGCACCGTATTAAGCTTTGCATCCACTATGGCCGTGCCCGGCCGGCCCCGGTGGGCTCAAGTGAACCCAAGAATTTATGCGTCTGGTACGTGCTCATGCACATGCACTTGAGAGGAGAATATTCTGCGGTCCAGCTGCAGCGGGCCGTACGTAGGCCGGCCGGGTCCAAACGATGGATCGATGCATGCACTTACTGGCAGATCGCGTCTCGATATCTCTCAGAGCCAGCGTGATCGATGCATGATGGCTGTGGATTCTTTCATCTTTTAGGAAGAAACCTTTTTCCTTTCTTTGTTGTTCGTCTTTCTGATCGGCGGCTTTATGCCGCGCAGGGTGTTGTAGTACGTACGTCGGAGTACTACGTGCCAATGTGCCATCCAGCTCGCTCATAATTTCCTCGATGTCCGCTGTCCGTCCAGCCACTAGACGCATGCATGAGAATGGCTGCATGCATCGATTAATGCAGAGGCCGGAGACTCTGTCTCCTTTTCTAGAAAAAAAAGACGCATGGATGATCGCTATACATAGCTACGATGGGTCGGTGGGAAAGTACTCCTCCCGTTTCTTTTTATTTCACATATTTTGTTGATGTTGTAGATGTTAATATTTCTAAATAATAATAAAAAGTGGTCAAACTTAATAAATTTTGACTTATCAGCAGCCACCACGCCGTCAGATGCAGAAGCGGGGAAAACCTCCTCGGGTAGAAGGGGGCTGCCACCTCACCCTGATCGCCAGAGAGGAGCCATCGCACGGAGACCTTCGAGCACACGACGGCACTGTAGCCGCTAGGTCGCCCAGAAGATGGGCCGAGCTTCCCGCACCGCGTGTGCCTCCCCTTGAGCGAGAGGAAGGCCCCGTCGCCGGCCGCCAGCCACCACGCGGGCTTAGGCCGGCGGCATCCTCCGGCGACGACAAGGTGACGGGTCCCGGCGGCGGCTTCCTGGCTTTCCGCCCGAGCCGCCAGAGAGGCGACGCGGGGCGTGGTTGGAGTCGTGAAACTTCATAAATTTGGACTTGTAAGCAAACCTAGTGCGCGAAGTACAAAAGAAACAGAGAAAGTGTACTAAGGGTACACGGTAGCGTGTACTCCTTTTGTTCCAAAATAGATTACCCAATTTTATACTAACTTTAGTAAAAAAATTGAGTCATCTATTTTAAAACGAAGAGAGTACGTACGTACACGCAGCTAGCTGCTACGTGTACGTACGTTAAGTGTGGCAAACGGCACATGATGGCAAATGGGCCTGGAGAAGGAAGAATCTGCTACTGCTGCTATCTAGCACAGCAGCCTAGCATGGGATGGGGACGAACGTTCCAATCTGCCGCCTGCATGCATGCATGCACGCTATCTTGGCTGCTGTGTGTCTGAACAAACCAACGGACGGACGCGCACGCCGAGTTGTCAAGCGGAAACAACCAAAGCTCTATACTACGTGATTGAACCAATTGATCGATGGATGATCACAAACTGGAGCGAGCAAAGCAAGCAGGAAGATTCGGCACGCCACGCCGCTGGGTGTACTGATGACTGACTGCGTCTTTTTGCCTGCCCGCCGGGTTAGGTAGGTATGAACTGCGTCCACGAACCACCGCGGAGTGCGTGTATGCGTGTCCTGTACCCTGTCGGTGCCGCTATGCCCTGCTTCCTCTTTAGAGCACCTACAGCCAGACGCCCTAAATCCGACCCCTCGAACGTCAGCGGACGCGCTCTGATGTTCTAAGTCCGCCATCACAAAAGACCGCAAACGTTTGCGGACACTGACCGGTCACGTTTTAAATAATGCAATCCATGTCCGGACACCTCAATTATCATATCTCAAATTCATACAAACTCATGCAACTGCATTGATGTGCACGATTCGTCCGGCTAGTCCATCGCTACAAACTAAACATGCCATCGGACTACCAAAATCTACCATGTTTGGCCATCGTGGAGATCATCCACGACTGCCCTTGCCCTTCCCGGCGCCCTTGACGTCCTTCTCGCGGAAGTACCTGTCGAGGACGCAGAAGGGATCGAGTCGGAGCTGTCCTCGCTTTCGCTGTCCTCCTTCTCCTTCTTTGTTGTTTCTCCGTTGTCGTTTCTTCACAATGAGGGCACAGATGGCTTCCTCCTCTGCGGCCGCCCATGCCACCGCATCAGCCGCCTCCGCCGCCACCATTTCCGCAGCACTACGAGCCTTGGCGGCCCTTATCCTCTCCTTCACACGGCGGGTTGCCCGTTCCCGGTGGGACTCGTAGTCTGCCCGACCGGTGATGCGAAAGGAGAGATTTTTCGGCTGCCAGGATCGGGATGATCCAACCCCACAGGACCCGAACGCTCGTTGAGCCGACGGATTCGGACTGGTCGGAGTTAGTTGCTGCCCGCCATGCCAGAGACGGTTTTATATCGCCGGAGGTGAGTTCGGGTGGCGGGGGGAGGAGAGGGGAGAGTGGTGTGAAGTGACTAGGGTTGGGTCCTGCGAATATATGTGGGATCGGATGGGCCAGCTTGGGCCGGGTCCAACGTGACAAACGGGCCTGGCATGCTCGGACGCCTCATATTCGTCCGAACGTTTGAGGTCCGTTTGAGGTGTGTGTCTAAGTTAAAATTTGAAGATCGAACGGGCTGCCTGAGCATTTGAGGATGGTTTAGGATGGTTTAGTGCCCATCAAATAAACCGGGGCAATGCCCGGTGGAGCACGGTTGTAGGAGTATGTTTGAGTCACGGTACTGCATGATTGTCAGAGGGTGCACGCAAATAACACGTGGAAGAGGACAGTGAAAAGAGTATCCTGATTGACAAAGTATTGCCTGGTCCTCGCAGCAGGTTGCGAACTGCTTGTAGGGCTGTTGTAGATAGGTCTAAATACTATGCTGCTGTGGGTTGTCAGAGATAAGGAAGGAGATGAGGGTGAGAAGTTTCTCTGATTCTCTCTGTCTCCAAGCCACACCTGTCGGTGTTGGGCCCTGTTTCTTTTTCTTCTTGTTTTTTAGGGGAGTTGTGCCCTGTTTCTTGACCTCTTCGCTAGCCAACAAATCGGTGGCCCACCCTGTTGGTTCACGGCTCACAGAGTACAAATCTCCTGATTTTTTCTTTGAGAAACCAAACCAAATTCTACTGATTTGTTTAAAAAAAAAATAGAATCAACCCAGTTCTCCTGATTGTTTTTTTAGGTTAGTTCTCCTGATTGGTCGAAATCACTAGTTAAGGAGTACTTCTTGCGGAGATCACTCCAACTTTCCCAGGTTGCGACAAGTGGCGCGTTGCATGTGCGCCACTTATCGCAACCTGGAAGGATTCTCCTTTTTTGTAGATCCGTTATTTAAAATGTTTTATCTCTTTAAATATGCTCAAGCTCTGACTTGCCCCAGTCGACCGCTCTCCTAAATCTGCACTTCACTTAACCGAGCGAGATGATGACAGTGTGTAGTTGGCAGCTGGAAGGAAGGAAGGAAGGAAGATGAGGATGTTTACTTGGAGCAGATGATGGATCCATCGCCAGCTTTTCATTAACAGGAGGATTGGTTAAAGTACTTTGCTCCCTTTGCACTTTGGAGATAGATAGGATTCGACGACGACGACGCGTACGTGCCACCGCATGAACGAGTGAGTGTACGTACGCACATCAGCGGAAAAGTGGGAGAGGCCACGTACGTACAGTGGAGCTGTGCAGGTTGATTTGCTCCACGCGGCACACGTACGTGCTGTGGAGAAAGAAGAATGGAAGAGCATGTACGTTTGGTAAGTGGGTGGGCATGGCGACGAACGTTCCATTTCCAGTCCGCCGCCTGCATGTATCACTCGGTGTTTGACACTAGCGTAGCATCAAAAACACTCTTATACTACCACGAGACCGAGGAAGGGCTTATTAGAATACGGCCAACTGTTAAAATAACCGGTACCAGTACCATGTTCCGGCGCACTCTTGTCCGGCACTCCATTTCTCGTCGCTAATCACGTTCGTCAACTTTGCCTGGTCGTACTTGCAGGGCTGCTGTAGCTTGGTCCACAGATCAAAGCTACTAGTATTGTAGCATTAGCACGTGTGGGTTGTCAGAGATAAGGAGATGAGGATGAGAAGCTTCTTTCTCTCTCTCTCTCTCTCTCTCTCTCTCTCTCTGAATAACCACACCTGCGTGTCTTGTACCCTGTCGGTAAGTAAAACCATACTTGACCAGTATGAGAGCAGATTTGGTTACATCATACTTGACCAGGTTTTTATTGGCTCAAAATAACGTTTGGTAAGGTTTGCCTGGTCCTCCCAGGCTCTCGTAGCGTGGTCTGGGATCAAGCAATGGTTACTCGGCCCACCCACTCGATGAATTGATTAAGCCCATTTTCTTGAGATGATAACACCAACTACTTGCTCATTTTTATTTTCCTGCGATCCATCAGTTCCCGCCTTGATTTAAAAAAAAAATCCTTGGCTTGGGCACAAGTCTTTAGATGCGTTGATTCTTAGTCCCTCTTTGATTCGTAGGATTCTCAAAACGTAGGAATAAAAAAAATACAGGATTGAAGTGACATGCCCATTTGAATCATATGGGCTTAGCATAGAGTACTTGATGCCATAGGAAAAAAAACCAAGAAGTTGTAAAAATAGGTTGAAGTGGATGCTATATTTTGAATGAAATGTAGTACACATGGTCCCAAAGGTAAAATTCCTATAAGATTCAATCCTATGAATCAAACGGTCAACGTAGGAAAAAATGCCAAGGATTCTAACCTTCCAAGAATCCTATAGAATTTCTTTAAATCAAAGGAGCCCTTAGGATTGGTCCGCTCACTACTAGAAAAAGGGCTATAGATGGGATTGACACTAATGGCGCACTAGACAGGCGGTGCGCCATTAGTAATACTAATGGCGCACCACATTCTGCTACGCCATACTGCGGTGTCGGTGGACTTCGAAAGATTATGCAATCCTTTCTCCATAGGATGATACGATGTATGGCCTCTCCAAGTATGCGCTCGTCTTCACCTCCACGAATGTCAAGCGTTAGCCCCGAATATGGGTCCACCACTTCATCAACCATGACACGAGTATAGCCCTCTGGAATCGGGATGCAATGGTAGGTTGCTTTGGGGGTAACTGGAAAAGCAATGCCGTCCGCCACCTTCATGGATATGTTCTTCATTTGAGAGTGTAGCTCGCAGTTAGTGTTCTCTATGATGTCATCCACAGGGTATTTATCCAGCAGTGTGTCGCCCGGGGCAGAACCAACGCTGCTTCTCGGCATGGATGGGACGGTGCTATCCAATGCTGGACGATCATCCGCTTGCTGCCGCCGCTGCTGAGACCCCCTTTCCTGGCTAAGTGAGTCGATCTGCTGTTGCTGCTGCTGAAATTTGAGTGCCAGGTCTGCGTGCCTTGCTTCTAGGCCTTGAAGGCGTTCTGCGTCCTGCTTCCTCTGCTCCTCCTCCAGCTTCCTTTTCTTCTCCTCCTCCATCTTCCTTCTTGCACGGCTCCTGTAGTCCTCGTTCCATTCTGAAAAGCCCTCATACCAGGGAATAACGCCCATGCCTCGTGTTCTTCCCGGGTGTTCAGGATTTCCCAGGGCGCGTGTAAGCTCGTCGTTCTCTCTGTTGGGCGTGAACACCCCCCTTCGAGCGTCATCTACTGCGTCAATTATCTTTTGTTCGGCTCCTTTTAGACTTGCCTTTTCCGAAACTCCGCCTGTCTTCGAGTCCAACGCTCCCCCATGCGCATAGAACCAAGTTCTGCACCTGGGGGGCCAGTGACGGGTAACCGGAGTGACCCCTGCATCCTCCATCTCTTGCTCAGACTTATCCCACTTAGGCAATGCCACCGTGTAGCCACCTGGACCCAGCCTATGGAACTGCGTCTTTCTTGCGGCATTTGCCTTGTTTTTCATCGACCGTTCCTTAGATATTTCTGAATCCTTGAAGGTCACGAAATCGTCCCAATGTTCTCTTTGCTTCTCCAGTGTTCCTTTGAAATCTGGAGTCTTCCTTTCATTAGCGAGGTAGTTGGCCCATACAGTTTTATTGTGGGTGTTGAATGCAATTGCCATCTTCTTAAGAGCAGCGGCCTTGACTTTGTCCACATCTGCTTTAGTGAAATGATCTGGTAGGGTGAAATGTTCCATCAGAGATTTCACCAGGTCTTGTTTGGCTTTGCCATCGATCCAAGTAACACCTGGACGTTTAGTCTTTGGCTCTTTCCATTCTTGAATGGAGATCGGGAGTTTGTCCTTCACAAGAACTCCGCACTGACGAGTCCACTTGTTCGCAATGTTCTTAGGCGTGAGGGATTCGCCACTAGGTTTGATGGATTCGATGTGGTACTTTACACCATCCTTCAACAATCTGCCCGGGCCTCGCTTTGTCTTGCTGTCTGTAGAAGCAGATTTGCTCGATCCGAAGGGCTGAAAGAAGAAAGATCGATTCGTTAATATATCTTCAATAAAAAAACATGTGATGATCACCATGATGCATGCTTATATAAATATACCTCGCCAGTAGTGTTTGTTATTTGAAGATCAGCATTGTCTGTGTCATAATCATAATCATAGTTCATGACTTCATTAGCCCGGTCATCGAGATCGAATATCTTTTCATCACCCTCTCCGGTATTGTTAAGATATTGGGAGCCGTCATCTGCTTCATTCAGATCATCTAGCCTGTGAGGGCTGCGTATGATGTCGAACAATTCCTCTTCTCTCTCTCTGCCGGTATTGTCCGCCATAGCTTTTACTTTACTAATAATACAGAAGAAATATAAAACAATTTAGTATTCAAATTACAATGCATGGATGCAATTAATCAATAAGGAAAATCTGAATCTCGAATACATCCTCTCGAATATATAATCTTGAATACATCATCGTCTTAATATATATAATCTCAAATACATCGTCTCAAATACTATATATCGAATACATCATTGGCTAGGTACCTAATAAAGATCGAGTACTACAGAAGAATCTAGGGCGTCACTCGCGGTTCCTGGGGCGCGGGCCGTGCACACCTAAAGAGAAGGAACCATCACAGGATCATATCTCCGGTCATCTGCCCAAAGAACCCGCCAAGTAGTGGAGAACTGACGTCGTCCATAGCAGCCATGTAGCGATGGACGTGCTCATCTTCCTCCCTTGACACGGCAACGCACCACCTCCGGCGGGGCCGGCTGCCTCTGCACCGAATGTGGCCCACGCGAACGCCACCAAAGAAGATCAGGGTCGACGACGGGACCCGAGGTCGAGTTCCTCACAAAGCGGAGCGCCCCTCCAGGTAGCA
The DNA here is from genome assembly GCF_002162155.2 of Triticum dicoccoides. NCBI lineage: Eukaryota > Viridiplantae > Streptophyta > Magnoliopsida > Poales > Poaceae > Triticum > Triticum dicoccoides. The sequence goes on along the minus strand of NC_041385.1, from coordinate 4,967,676 downwards.
CCTCCCAGTGCCAGCCCGGCGGAGCCCAGTCCCGGACATGGGTCCCCTGAAGCATGACGTCGTCGCGAACGGGTCGACGGCGAGGATGCGGGGCGGGCATATCGTCGAGAACAAATACTATATGCCCGCAAAAAGTGACATTTTTAAATGATTGGATTGTGATAACTAAAATTCTAAATTTTATGCAAATTCTAACAATTTGACATTAATCTAATTCATCTAACTGAAACTAATTCTAAAATTTCATGATTATATAACTAACATTTCCATAACAATTCTAATATTTATATAACTAAAAAACAGAAAAAATGCTAACATTTCTATAAATATTTCTATAATTAAAAAACAGAAAACATTTATAACATTTCTATAAAACTAACATTTCTAATATTTATATAACTAAAAAACAGAATAATTTCTAACATTTCTATAAATAAAAAACAGAAAAATTTATAACAAACAAACTAATGTGTGTAGTGTGTGTGTGTGTGTAGTGTGTGTGTGTGTGTGTAGTACTGTGTGTGTGTGTGTGTGTGGACACTGGCGGCCGTGGCGAGCTCACCGGCGACGAAGGGGCGATGGGACAGGGCGGCGACGACGGGGCGACTGGACGGGGCGGCGACGACGGGGCGGGACGGCCGGGGCGACGGG
>NC_041385.1:4934496-4966532 GCF_002162155.2 Triticum dicoccoides | reverse complement strand
CGACGATCGGGGCAGGGCGGCGTGACGGAGGGAGGAAGAACAAAGAGGGAAACTGAATTTTTTTCAAGTGTTGTATATATAGGATGGACCTTTAGTACCGGTTGGAGCCACCAACCGGTACTAAAGGTCTATTTTGGCCAGGCCAAGCGGCGGGAAGCGCACCCCCTTTAGTACCGGGTGGTGGCTCCAACCGGTACTAAAGGCCCCCCCTTTAGTACCGGTTTGTGCCACCACCCGGTACTAAAGATGGTGCGCTGACGCAGTGCGGTGCGGCAAGTTTAGTCCCACCTCGCTAGTCGAAGGGCTACCGCACTGGTTTATAAGCCCCAGTGCGGTAGCTCTCTCGAGCTCCTCTCCTAAGCAGGCCTACTGGGCCTACCAATTCATTGCTGCCATGTGGGCCTACTGGGCCTTTGCGGGCCTGCATCCTGGCCCAACAAAAGGTTGAGTTTCTAGTCGTATACAGACCGCTTTGGCCCAGTAGGCGGGCTTTTTTTATTTTCTTAATTTTTTTTGCTTTTTTATTTGTTTTATTTATTTTTGAGTTGTTTTTTGCTGTATTTAGAGTTTCTTTGTGAATATTTTTGCTTTAGGTACAAAAATTTACAAACTTTGATATGTTAGTGCCGGTAGTTTTCAAATTTGAATAGTTTAAATTTTGAATTATTTGAAATTTGTGTGAATCACTAGTTTGTGAATAACTTAACTTTGGAAAAAGATTTTTCAGTGATTCTTTTTTCTTATGTTTAATATTTGTGTGTTTTATCATTATATTCAATTTGGTAATGCTTAGGTTATTTAAAAAATGAAATGCCTTTGTGACATTTCAGTTTTCGTCGAAAACCCTGATACTTCAAAAAAGATTGTCCATTTTATACATGAAGTGTATCCAATTTTTGCCGTAATCCTCTCTACTTTTTTGCACATGCTATTTGTATGAAATTATGATACCATGCCAACTTTCAATCTTTTCTGAGTTCATGTCAAATGCTTTTCAATTTCAGGGTCATTTAGCTGGAAAAAAAATCAGTAAATGAATGAAAAAGAATTTGTTTGCACATAAAATTTCTTCGCGTTTCAAATGCCAAAACACATAATTAACTACCCTAACTATTACAGACATTCCCTTCTGGGTGTGAAACACAGAAGAAAGTGATGATAGTGAAGCCGATCACATCCCAGATATTTGGGTGTGAAACTTTTTCTTCTCGTGTGTCCCTTTGCGCCGTAGCCAGGGAAAATCTTCATCATTTAACTGGATGCTCGGGTCAATATTTACTGTGAATGGAGCAATTTCATCAAACTTTTCATAATCTTCTGACATGTCTGTCTTGTCATCCACTCCCACGATGTTTCTTTTTCCTGAAAGAACTATGTGGCGCTTTGGCTCGTCGTATGATCCATTTGCTTCCTTATCTTTTCTTTTTCTCGGCCTGGTAGACATGTCTTTCACATAAAAAACCTGCGCCACATCATTGGCTAGGACGAATCGTTCGTCTGCATACGCAAGATTGTTGAGATCCATTGTTGTCATTCCGTACTGCGGGTCTTTCGTTACCCCGCCTCGTGTCATATTGACCCAATTGCACCGAAACAAAGGGACCTTCAAATCACCTGATCCATAGTTAAGTTCCCATATGTCCTCTATGTAACCATAATATGTTTCCTTTCCCGTGTTGGTTGTTGCATCAAAGCGGACACCACTATTTTGGTTGGTGCTCTTCTTATCTTGGGCGATCGTGTAAAATGTATTCCCATTTATTTGGTACCCTTTAAAAGTCATTATATTCGAAGATGGTAACTGGGACAGGGAGTACAGGTCATTTTGAATATCGCCATCATTCAGGGCACGTTTCTGCAACCAACCAGCAAAAGTCCTCGTTTGTTCGCGTGTAATCCAGTCGTCAGACTTCTCCGGGTGTTTGGACTGTAGAAAATTCTTGTGTTCCTCCATATACGGAGCCACCAAGGCGGAATTCTATAGAACTGTGTAGTGTGCTTCAGTGAGAGAATGCCCGTCCATACATATTATTTGATGCCCTCCTAGCGTGCCTTTTCCTTCCAGTCTGCCCTTATGCCGCGATTCAGGAACACCAATCGGCTTAAGGTCAGGAATAAAGTCAATACAAAACTCAATGACCTCCTCATTTTCATGGCCCTTCGAGATGCTTCCTTCTGGCCTAGCACGGTTATGAACATATTTCTTCAAGACTCCCATGAACCTTTCAAAGGGGAACATATTGTGTAGAAATACAGGACCCAAAACGTTAATCTCTTCACAAAGGTGAACTAGGACGTGCGTCATGATGTTGAAGAAGGACGATGGGAACACCAAATCGAAACTGACAAGACATTGCACCATATCATTCTGTAACCTTGGTATGATTTCTGGATCGATTACCTTCTGAGAGATTGCATTGAGGAATGCACATAGCTTCACAATGGCCAATCGAACGTTTTCGGGTAGAAGCCCCCTCAATGCAACCGGAAGGAGTTGCGTCATAATCACGTGGCAGTCGTGAGACTTTAGGTTCTGGAACTTTTTCTCTGCCATATTTATTATTCCCTTTATATTCGACGAGAAGCTAGACGGTACCTTCATGCTGAGCAGGCATTCGAAGAAGATTTCCTTCTCTTCTTTGGTAAGAGCGTAGCTGGCCTGACCCTGATGTATGTCGTCTTTTCCGTGCATACGTTGCTGGTCCTCCCGTGTCTCTGGTGTATCTTTTGTCTTCCCATACATGCCCAAAAAGCCAAGCAAGGTCACGCAAAGATTCTTCGTCACGTGCATCACGTCGATTGCGGAGCGGACCTCTAGGTCTTTCCAATATGGCAGGTCCCAAAATATAGATTTCTTCTTCCACATGGGTGCGCGTCCGTCAGCGTCCTTCGGAACAGGTTGTCCGCCAGGACCCTTTCCAAAGATTACCTTCAAATCCTTGACCATATCATGTACATCAGCACCAGTACGGTGGCGAGGCTTCGTCCGGTGATCCGCCTCACCTTTGAAATGCTTGCCTTTCTTTCTTATGGGATGCCTGCTCGGAAGAAATCAACGATGTCCCAGGTACACATTCTTCTTACAACTATTCAAATATATACTGTCGGTATCATCCAAACAGTGCGTGCATCCGCGGTATCCCTTGTTTGTCTGTCCTGAAAGGTTACTGAGAGCAGACCAATCATTGATGGTCACGAACATCAACGCCTTTAGGTCAAATTCTTCCCCCATGTGCTCATCCCACGCACGTACACCTGTTCCATTCCACAGTTGTAAGAGTTCTTCAACTAATGGCCTTAGGTACACATCAATGTCGTTGCCGGGTTGCTTAGGGCCTTGGATGAGCACTGACATCATAATGAACTTCCGCTTCATGCACAACCAAGAAGGAAGGTTGTACAAACATAGAGTCACAGGCCACGTGCTATGGTTGCTGCTTTGCTCCCCAAAAGGATTAATGCCATCTACGCTTAGACCAAACCATACGTTCCTTGGGTCACCTGCAAACTCCTCCCAGTACTTTCTCTCGATTTTTCTCCACTGCGAACCGTCAGCGGGTGCTCTCAACTTTCTGTCTTTCTTACGGTCTTCTGCGTGCCACCGCATCGCCTTCGCATGCTCTTTGTTTTGGAACAAACGTTTCAACCGTGGTATTATAGGAGCATACCACATCACCTTGGCAGGAATCTTCTTCCTGGGGCGCTCACCCTCGACATCACCAGGGTCATCGTGACTGATCTTATAACGCAATGCACCGCATACCGGGCAAGCATTCAAATCCGCGTACTCACCGCGGTAGAGGATGCAGTCATTAGGGCATGCATGTATCTTTTGCACCTCTAACCCTAGAGGGCAGACAACCTTCTTTGCTTCATACGTACTCTCGGGCAATTCGTTGTCCTTTGGAAGCATATTCTTTATCATTACCAGCAACTTTCCAAATCCCTTGTCAGATATACCATTCTCTGCCTTCCATTGCAGCAATTCAAGTGTGGTGCCCAACTTTTTTTTCAGCTTCGCAATTCGGGTACAACAATTTCTTGTGATCCTCTAACATGCGCTGCAACTTCGTCCTCTCCAGATCACTTGCGCAGTTTCTCTTTGCATCGGCAATGACCCGACCTAGATCATCAGCGGGCTCATCTGATGCCTCTTCTTCAGCTTCTTTCTGCATTGCCGGCTCAGCTTCTTCCCCCATTGTTGTATCATCGTATTCAGGGAACCCATGGCCAGGATAGCCGTCGTCGTCCTCTTCTTCTTCATTGTCTTCCATCATAACCCCTATTTCTCCGTGCTTGGTCCAAACATTATAGTGGGGCATGAAACCGGACTCAAATAGGTGGACGTGAACGGTTCTTGACGTAGAGTAACTGCGACCATTCTTATAGCCAGCACATGGACAAGGCATAAAACCATCCGCCCGCTTGTTTGCCTCAGCGGCAAGCAGAAAAGTATGCACGCCATTAATGAACTCGGGAGAGCATCTGTCATCATACATCCATTGTCGGCTCATCTTCATTACACAACACCGAATAGACCAAATTAATACAAGTTCATACATAAAGTTCATATACAATACTTAATTAAATGCAACATACAAATAACTCTCTAGCTAAAGAATTTAAATGCAACAACAAATGCGATGAAGATCGCAATTAAGGTAACAATTGATCCAATAGCATAATTATACCAAGCCACACTATCAATGGCATATTTTCTAATCTTTCTAATCTTCAACCTCATTTTCTCCATCTTGATCTTGTGATCATCGACGACATCGGCAACATGCAACTCCAATTCCATCTTCTCCCCCTCAATTCTTTTTAATTTTTCTTTCAAATACTCGTTTTCTCTTTCAACTAAATTTAACCTCTCGACAATAGGGTCGGTTGGAATTTCCGGTTCACATACCTCCTAGATAAAAATATCTATGTTAACTTGATGGGCATAATTTGTCATAAACACAAAATGCAATAACTAGTTTTAAAAGAGAATATACCACATCCAAATCATAACAAAGACGAGGGCCGACGGGGACGGATATCAAAACCATGGCACTATGTATAACAAACAATGTACGGGTAAGATAATTAATTATACGAGTAACTATATAAGGCACTAAGTAAACCACACCTACATATGCAAACTAAGTGTTATTTTTGTGCTCAAATTGCATATAAATCAAATACTAGCAAATATAATTATTCCTCCCAAATTAATCACTATACAAAGCATTGTAAGAGCTAATCTAGCAATGAGAGTTGAAAGGACAAAGTTGCTAACCTTTGTGATCATTTGAATGGATGGGGGCCTTCCAATCTTGACAAATTTTGGGCAAAATTTGTGAGGAGCTCGAGGAGAGAGGGGGAAGAATAGAGGAAGTGAGGGGAAAGGGGAAGAACAGAGTGGCTGGGGGGTGGGGGGCGAAGGGTTTATGTACGTCGACCTTTAATACCGATTCGTGCCACAAACCGGTACTAAAGGTGCTAGACGGGCCCTAGACTGACAACACCCAGCCACCACCCTCTTTAGTACCGGTTCGTGGCACCAACCGGTACTATAGGTTCGCCACGAACCGGTACTAATGAGAACGGCCGGCTAGCCGTTGGAACCGGCATTAATGGACACATTAGTGCCGGCTCAAAACCAAACCGGCACTAATGTGTCTCATATTAGGTCCTTTTTCTACTAGTGACATGCAGGAAGAGGATCCTGCACCGGCCTTTGTCATTTGTGGCTTCGAGTAGCGCCGCATGTGCCTCTTTCAGGTGGAAGAGAACTAAAACTAAAGGCCCTAACGCGACACATGTATAGGAGACCCTTGTTGTCGCCATCGCCGTTAAGACATGCACCAACGGCGGATGGCAAGACGCGGGATCGAGAACCGGGGATCTTTTTGATCCGCGGGCCAAAACATCATAGCCTCCCCGGTCCATGCATGTCGTAACTTGTGATATATCTTGATACTAGATGATAGAGTGGCATTATTGAGCACTTGAAATGTGGGCCTGCCGTGGAAGAGGGTCAGGCTTGACATTCTTCCCTTTTCTTCCTTTCTCATACTTCCTCTATTTTAAAATAGATGATTCAACTTTGTATTTTGAGTCATCTATTTTGAAACGGAGGGAGTAGTTATTATCTTGTTGGCAGAAAGAAGCGGAGCATAAACTTTCAGTTTGAAACGCCTCCAAGCACAAATATGATATGCAGAGGCTGGGGTAATACCCTTTTTCTAAAAAAAAAATTCCCCAAGCCAAAAAGACACGCTCACGCGCCAGAAGTGATACTACGCCGAACAAATCTATCCACGGCCACTAACCGCATTGTAGGTGGTGGGTGGGCATATATATGTGCATGGCGACGAACGTTCCAATCCGAGGCATGCATCTGCATATACTGCGTCTGCGTGCCGTGACAGGAGCGTGCAGTGGAGAGGAAGGTGAGCAGTGCAAGCCAAGGGCACTTGCAGATGATTGACTGCAGTACACTATGCGTGGGTTCCTTGTCAGGATGAGGCAGACGCTTCTCTTCTATCCCTGCCGTCTGATCTGAACCACCCCGGAGCTAGTGCCGTGCGTGTCCTACACCGGTACACCCCGCCTGGTTTTCCCTCTGTACTCCTCCAAAAGTAACCCAACTGCTTAGTTCTAGGACTGCATTCCAAGGACACACAAGATGGGGGTGAGAAAAACAACACGTGCAAGAGGGAGGACATAAGAAAAACATTTTTTTTTTTGATCAAAGAAAGGCCTTGCCCCTTCCGATTTTCATTACTGAAAACCACCGAGTTCTACAGGCGAGATAAAAACGAAAAAAAGAGAAAGAACAGAAAAGAACACAGCTGCCAACACCACCAGGAATCCCTAGCACCATGAATTCCAACAACCTGAGTACAAATTAACCCCTAAATTCAAACTGCCAAATCATCATTACAGCTAAAGCAAAAGAAGCAAGAAAGGACACAAGGGTTCTGTCATCAGGAGCAACAAACATCAGGTTCACCCTCGCAAGAGAAGCTTCATTCCAGCCTTGCCACATTGATCCTCCATCCCTGCTTAGCAGTGAACACCTCATTTGCTGCCTGTTCTAGCACCCTTGCTCCCAGCTCCAAAGTTTTTCTTGACGACTCCTTTATCTGCAGGACGGACCAGTCAGTCAACCACCTGCATAATAGTTTGACAACATACAAAGGATCATTTATCCTTTTGTTTTCAAAGACAATTACATTCCTGCTTTTCCAAATTGCCCAAAGCAGGGCTGCAATCCCCACCAGAACCATTTTTTCTCCTCTTTATTAAATTTCCTAATCCACCCCCCAAAACAGTCCTTTACATTTGATGGGACAGTTTTAAATCCACACACACATCTGACCAAACCCCATAACAGTGAAGCAGTGGAGCAGGAAAAAAACAAATGGTCAATTGATTCATCTTTCCCACACAACACACATCCTTTCCCACCCTTCCAGCCTTTTCTAAGCAGCACATCCCTAGTTAATATACTTTTTTTATTAACTAACCAAAGAAACACTTTCAGTTTCTCAGGCAACTTTGTTTTCCATAAGTATTTCTGTGGGAAGTTTATCCCAACTGCTATCAATTTCCTATATAAGGACCCCACATAAAACTTATGATCTGCAGTTAGGGTCGAGAGAACTTGGTCCGCCCCTCCCTGCAAATGAATTTCCTCACATCTTTTTTTCAAACAATTCCAAAGCCCTAAAGTTTCCCCATGCAATGTTCTTCTAAATTTGAACCCCCCCCCCCACCCTTTCTGTATAGCCTCTTCCACAGTAATGTTGTGGTCAAAGCATATATCATACAGCCTAGGGTAAGCCTCTTTCAAAGGTTTATCATCCACCCAGGTATCTTCCCAGAACCTAGTATTTCTCCCATCCCCTACTTTTTTCTTAACAAATCTATAGAATATTTCCTTGATCTTCAACAAACTAGCCCAAAATTGGGAATCCCCAGGCTTCTTGCTTACTAAAGCTAAACATCTCCCTTTTCTATATTTTCTATCCAAAACATCCTGCCACAGACCTCTTTCATTTTCCATTTTCCAAAACCATTTTTCTAGGAGCGCAATATTCATAATCTCTAAATTCAGTATCCCTAAACCCCCCATGTCTTTAGGTCGACAGCACTCTTTCCAATTCACCAGGTGGTACTTTTTTACATTCTCATCTTCTTGCCATACCAATCTGGATCTAAAGAAATCAGCTTTCTTTATGATCCCTTTAGGCACAGCATAGAAGGACATCATAAACAAAGGCATGTTAGTCAAGCAAGCTTGCACCAGGGTGATTCTTCCAGCAATAGAACCCAGTAGCTTCCCCTGCCAACATCCACACTTTTTCTCAATTTTATTTGTCACACATTCCCAGTGTGAGTTCCCAACTCTATTATCAGAAACAGGCATCCCCAGGTACCTAATGGGCAAGTCTCCCATCTTACACGTTAGGATATCCTGATAGGTCGATTGTTTTTCTCTAGCTTTGCCAAATAATAGCAATTCACTTTTATGAAAATTTATTTTGAGCCCAGACATCTGCTCAAAAGCCCCAAGTATAAGTTTAAGATTTTTAACACTTTCCACCTCATCCTTGATCAAGAAGATAGTATCATCAACATATTGTAACATATTAACCCCTTTTTCTCCATTTCCATTCAGCACCCCCTTAACCAGATCATGCTCCAGGGCATCACTCATTACACAAGCCAGGGCATCAGCAGCTATGTCAAACAGCAAAGGGGACATAGCATCTCCTTGCCTCAGTCCTTTAAAGGTTTTAAAATACGGGCCAATTTCATCATTTACCCTGATTCCTACATGTCCTCCTCTCATAGTTTCCATCACCCAGTCACACCATTTATCAGGAAATCCTTTCATTTTCAGCATCTGTATCACAAAAGGCCATTTGATTTTATCATAAGCTTTCTCAAAATCCACTTTAAACACCAGGGCATCTTCTTTGTGTTTGTGAAAGGAGTTCAGGGCCTCATGCAGGATCACAATCCCTTCCATAATGTATCTGCCCTTGATAAAGGCAGTTTGGGTTCTGGAAATCACAGGGGCCACACATTTGGCCAATCTATTCATCAGAATTTTAGTAATGATTTTAAAACTGACATTCAACAGGCAAATAGGCCTGAACTTCTGAATTTGTTTAGCATCATTAGTTTTTGGGACAAGAGTAATAATACCATAATTAAGTCTGGCAATATTAATCTCACCTTTTGCAAACCCTTCTACCAAGGATTTCAGATCCCACTTCACCACTTCCCAAAAATCTTGGTAAAAATCAGCAGGGAACCCATCAGGGCCAGGGCTTTTGTTTCTTTTCATCCCAAAGACCACCTGATGGATTTCATTTAGGGAAAAAGGAGCCAAAAGCTCCTCTTTCTCCTGTCCATTAATTTTATTCATCTCCATCTCTTTCAACGAAATACTAGATTCTTCAGGATGTCCAAATAATTCTTTATAGAATTTGGTGATATATTCCATTAAATTCTCATCTCCCTCTATAACCCTTCTTCCTGTTCCAGGGAAACAATCTTGTTTTTCCTTCTCCTCCCATTCACCTTGGCATGATAATATCTAGTATTTCTGTCTCCATCTTTAATCTCTGAATCCTTATATCTCTGCAACCACTTCACCTCTTCTTGCAACATTACTTTTTTCAATTGTGCTCTCAACTTTTTCTGATCATCCCTATCTCTCACACCTAAGCCCATAATCTCAGCTCTCTTATCTAAATCATCCAATTCTTTTAATATTTCCATTTTTATTTTTCTGTACCAAGCATCCATATTTCTGTTCCAGCCTTTTAACTTTTTCCTAAGGTTTCTCAACCTTGATTGCCATCTATCTAACATGTCCCCAAAGTATCTACCATTCCAGGTGTTATACACCAGCTCTCTAAAACCCTCTCTCAGTATCCAAGCATTTTCATATCTAAAAATGTACTTGTGATCACGAGTCTCCCCTGTATCCAGGAACAAGGGGGTATGATCAGATACCTCTCTAGCAAAGGCCTGCAATATGGTAAATGGGTATTTTTCCTCCCAAGCAGGGCACATCAAAACTCTATCCAACTTCTCAAAAGTAGGGTCCTCCTGATTATTAGCCCAGGTGTACTGCCTTCCATTCAAAGGCAGCTCCCTTAACCCTGCTTGCTCAATAATAGCATTAAACATAAAGGACCATTGTTCATTAAGCATAGGCTTGTTTTTCTCCTTCCCATTTCTGATAATGTTAAAATCTCCCCCTACCAAGCAAGGCAGAGGATTATCATGATATAATCTTGCCAATTCAGCTAGGAAGCTAGCTTTCCCTTCCTTCTGGGCATCCCCATACACACTAACCAAATTCCAATGCATTTTGATATTCTTATCAAATACTAACATTCTCAAAAAATACTGTCCTTTTTCAATAATTTCCGCATTAAACATATCTTTATTAACTCCCATCAGAATCCCCCCTGACATGCCTCTGGGTGGGTTCCAACTCCATTGGAAGTTCCTCCCTCCACACAAATTGTGCAATTCATTTTTTGTGAAGTCTTGCTTTATGGTCTCAGAGAGTCCCACAAAGTCTGGCTTCTGATCTACAATCATCTCTCTAACGTACCTTTTTTTGTGATCCTGGCCTATACCCCTTACATTCCAGAAAACCCCCCTCATTTTTCTACTTAATTCTTTTTCTCCTTCGAAGGACCCCAATCCCAACTGACTGCTTCACACAGTCAATTGCTGGTGAGCATTTCTTACTGCTTTTTCTCCCTGAGAACATTCCTCTCAGCTTTTTCATTTGTTGTTCCTCAATGTCCACATCAGAATGTTCATAGTCTGAACAGAGTTCCTCAAGAGTAATATCTCCAGTATTGATATATACTGGGACATCTTTTTTGCAGATCTCATCTTCTTCATTTTCCCCCCTTTCTTTTCCCTTTCCTCTCTTTTAACATTCTGGAAATATATCTCTCTTCTAGCTTTTTCCATCTTGTTAATAATGTCTATATTTTTATCGATCATATCTATTGAACACCCTAAATCAATTCCCACCAAAGAACTAATATGTAGTAAAGAAGCATCAGCAATAACCAGTTCAGAATTCTTACCATAGTTGTCTCTTTCCTCAGCTCTGCTCTTAGCCATATCTTCAATTTTCTTATCTTCCTTCCCTTTGTTCCTAAGACTTCTCTTGATCTCCACCTCTTTTTCCTCCCCTTCTTTGTCTAGAACCTCAATTCCATGTATTTCAGCCATCTTCTCCCCCAAAGTTCCAACAGATTCTTGGCTAGCATTATAATTAGTGGGCTCATTATATTTCCCAGAGTCTGTGTCATCTTCTTTCTATTGAGCCTCTTTCTCATAATCTTCAAGGTCTATATTAGCTAATTCCCTTTCATATTCCTCTCTATTAGCAGCATCTTGTGCCAGCTTCTGTATTTCTTCTAGTTGTTTTTTACTAGTCTCCTGCAACTCTATCTGAATCTTCTCCAACTCTCTGATCCTGTTGTCATTCTTTGCCCACAAAGCATTGCTTCTGATCTTGTCTTCCTCCAAAGCTTTTATTTTACTGAGCATGAATTCACTTTTTTTTGCCATCTTCCTTTTTCCAAAGTCATCTTATTTTGCCATTGCATCATGTTTTCCTCCAATTGGGCTTTCATTTTTTCAATCTTACTGTCAACCTCCTCACTCTGTTTCAGGGATAAGCATCCCAAAGAAACCCCTCTGTGTTCATTATCCTCTAATCTGGTTCTTTTACTGTTGTCAATCTCTTCCTCTCCCACTTCTGAGATATTGTTGCTGTCATTTTTCCTCTTCTCTTCCCTGTACCAACCAATTTCCACCACTTTCTCAGGCTCCACCTCAACTCTGAACATGAGGAGATCAGGTGAAGTAATTTCTAATTGAGTAGGGATTTTCTCCACATCCCTGATTCCACATTTTGCTCTAACCTTCTCCTCATTAATAGTGTCCATATCAATCTCCAGGACAGGCCCCACTGCAGCAGCCACCTCACAAATCCCTAGGAAATGCCTAAAGCAATCTGGCACTTTGGCCAGTCTGACCCAAACAGTATGCATTTTGCCAACAGCCTGATGGTCAAGGGACCAGGGCTAAACTTTGATCACTACCCCTGTTCCCAGCGGATTAAAATCATTAAACTTGGCCAACTCCACCAGCTTTGCCTTGTTGGGGAATCTCATCATATACCCATTTTTTCCAAATTCCCTCACTCTCCATTGCCATCCCCAGTCAAACATCTCTCCCAAGGCCTTCACTAGTTCAGTCTCATTGATCCTCCCTTCTCTTATGATCACTACACCCAAAGGATTGGTATGTTCTGCCACCAGAACATCCTTATAACTCTGCACCAGAAGAACCCCCAATCCTTTAGCTGCATATCCAACATATTTAGGGACTGGTTTAATTTGTTTCAGCAAATTGCACTCCCCAGTAATATGGTTCTCTCTGCCACAAATCAAACAGTGCCCCACCCTGCAATCTTTGGTGGTGTGTCTGGGATCTTTACATTTCCCACACACCTGCTTGCTAAATCTGTCAAAGTTCTTCTTGCTCTCCTCAACACCTTGCTGCCAATTGCCTCTTCCCCCCTGTTTTTTCGCATCTAACCCAGCTCCCTGACCAGTAACCTTATCAGCTTTTTGCTGTCCATCAGGATCTCCATCCTCCTTCCTCTGACTCTCTTTCCCAACCAGGTTACCAATTTGGTTCCCACCTGTCCCAACCATCAGGCTCTTCTCACTGTTCTGCATCCCCTGCACCAGCTGAGAGAGCAGCGAAGTCAAAAGCATCTGCTGCTGTTGTTGATCTGACTGGGAATTCTGGTTATTCCTCTTCTCCTTTTCCAGTAAAGAAACATCCGAATCACCACTAGACATCCTTGTGAGATCTCCCCCTTCATCCTTCTTCCCAGTTTTAGCTTGCCACATCAGATTCTCTCCACTCCTCTCAGATCTGGGTTCCTCCTCCTCTGTATCTCTATCCATTCCATCCACAGGACCAAAACGATAGCCTCCCCTTCCAAAGCCCCCAGATCTCCCTGGAAAGGCATGTCTCCCTTCATTCCATCCTCTCCCTCTCTCAGAATTGTTAAATCTCCCCTCCATATGTCCATTTCCACCCCCTCTGTTGAATCTCTGAGCTCCAAACCCTCTACCATAGTTCCCTGACATAGCTTCTTTTTGTGGCGGCGAGGGGGGGATAGGAGGGAACCCTAGAGAGTGGGGTTTCTTCCCAGTCTTCTCCACCCCCTCTTTATACCCCCCCCCACAGCTTCATCCCTTCGTTGGGTTGGGCTGGGCTCCAATTCGCCAGGCCTCCACCACCGTAGGCCCACCTCCACATCCATAGTCAAATCCCTCCCAATTGAGCCCCCAAAAATCATCAGGGGTCTCAAATTACTTTCCAGATCAGATTCCTCAACCATCACCCTATTTGCATCAAAATAATTTGCAATTGGAGTATTTTGCATCTCAATTTCCCCCAAATCCACATCCTCTTCCCCAAAAAAAGGGATTATGGGATGAACCCTCTCTTTCTCCATGTGTTTTTGCACTATCCCCGCCTCTACACCAGCCACCTGAGTCATATTGTCACCAAAACCTCTATGTTCTGAATTAGGAATCACATTAGAGATCATCACCCTACTATTATTACCTTGAGATTTTGGCTTATTCCTAAATTTGTTTCTACTGCCATGCCCAACTCCCCCAATTACTCCACCATGATCAGCATCATCTACTTTAATTAAAGTAGTAGATGCCAAGTATTTTGAATAAGTATAAGCAGGCGTACCTGAATCGGAAAAGAAGGCCTCCCCCTCCCCCTCCTCCTCAGCGTCCTCGCCGGACAGCAACCAGAAACGGTTGCCCGCCGGCGAGCACCCTACCGGCGGCGGGAGAGAGCGAGGATGCGAGGCGAGCGCCTCGGGAACCGCGGGGACCGGCGAGGGAGTGAGGTTGGGGTCGAAGACCCCCTGGCACGTCGCGGCGGCGCCGCCGCTTCCTCCTCCGTCTCCACGAGCTCCGCGTCTTCCTCGATTTGGATCGGCAGCCATCTGGATCCTGGGGCAGGGATCCCCATCACCACCTCCCGGGGCTGTTCCTGCTGCGCCGGAGGCGGCGCTCTCGGCTAGATCAGACGGTAGCGAAGGGAGCGAAACAGCTTCCACTTCTCCCTCTGCTCGGGGACCAGCGATTCCGCCTCGAGCATCGCCCACAGGATCACCCCCATCGCCGGCTGGCGATCGTAGTTGGGGAAGCATATGAGGATCTCCTCGCCGCGCAGCTTGTCCCGCACCAACTCCGATGCGTCGTTGAGCGACTTCGCCGTCAGAAACCAGCGGTCGATTTCCTTCAGCCGCCCCATCAGGACCTCGTCGCCGTCGGAGAGCGCCCACATCTGCTGCTCCCTCGTCGTCATCGAACCCTAACTGTCGCGGCTGCGGCGAGCGGTGAATTTCACGGGCGAGATTTGGGAGGTGTGGGGGAGAAGAGAGCCGAGGCGTTGGGCTAATAACCCCTCTCACAGCCCCACTCTCGCCATTACTCACCTCGAACCGCACCCCCACCTCGCCCCACCGGTCAGCCGCCGCAATTTCCGCGACGTGGCACGGGAACCCCACCTCCTGGCCCACCCGCCACTCCGCCTCGCGCTCCCAGCTGCATGAGTCCACCACCACCCCCTCGTCGTCGAGGAGCTCCGCCCGACGTCCACGCCGGCGGACGTAGCCCAGGTGAGGAACCGGCACCGCCACACCAAAATCTGGCACGAACACGCAGGGGAGACGTGGCGGAGACGTCGTCATCTCCGGGACGGGTGAGTTGCCATTTCTGCATGATCCATTTCTGTAAGAAAAACATACTACACCATTGGCTGAAAAGGCATTTCGTTTCGTCCCGCCGCTAATCACGCTCGTCAACTTTGCCTGCTCTTTCTTGCAGGGAAGGCCGCTGTAGCTTGGTCCTCGTAGGATCAAGCTACCGTAGTAGCACAGCACGTGCGGGCCGGTTGTCAGAGATAAAGGAGATGAGGATAAGAAGCTTCTCCTCAGACTGCTTACTTGTAGCCTTGTAGGGCTGCCGCAGCTGGGTCGTCAGGGGAGAGATAAGGAGATGAGGATGAGAAGCTCCTCATCTCTGCCTCTGAACCACACATGCGTGGTTTTACCCGGTCGGTGCTGAACCACACTTGACGAAATGAACAAGCCCATTAGTCTCGTTTCAATTCGGGCCACCTTCACCGGTTCTCCGGCCTCTCTCTTGGGCACAAAAAACATCCGATTACGCTCTGCTTCTTGCGATTGTTTCGATCGTCGTCTCTCTCCACCTGCTGAAAGAGCAGAGCAGACTGCAGAGCAGAGCGTCGGATCGTTCCATCGTCCACTCACACGCACGCAAGAACTGAAAGCTGATTGAGAGTGCATGGCGAGAGCAGCGACCTCTCTACTGATTGGGAGTACTATGCTGTACGTACATGGCCAATCTAGCTGGACCGGTGCATGCACGCACCTATATATATATATATATATATATATATATATATATATATATATATATATATATATATATATATATATATATATATATATATATATATATATATATGCTGGGGTGTGGATCACTTGATTGTGTTGTTTGGTGCCTGCCGCTCTCCTCCTACCTCCTCTACACGTTTGGTGGCAGGAAATGAAGCGATGCCCACCTTTGCATGCATGCCAATCTGTTGGCGGCGCCACAGAATGTAGTAGGAGTACCCGTCCTATCCTAAAGGTGGCACGCGCAACAAAAATGCACACCAGCAGCATCTCAAACTGAGCACTTTTTACTCTTTTGCAGAGAAAGAAAGTGAGCAAAAGGTTGCAACATTCTTTGAGTTGACACCTACTCTGCCTGCTCCCGGGCCGTGATTGCATTTCGGCTAGAACAAATCACGACTATAAAAATCCAAAACATAATAATCCAATGGACAAAAGAGCGAGAGTCCCGAATACCTAAAGTTTTCTAACGCGCAAGCATTCAACAAAAGAGGTTCTATACCTAGGGTTTTGGCCCCACGAGCCGCCCGGCCAAACATGCGAGAACATGAGCTCGTTGAACATACTCTCGGCTGAGGGAGAACTCCGGGACCTGGAGCAAAGAACGAAACGAGAGACCCGCTGACGACATGATGAACTTGATTGACACCACCATCATCACCATCCCCGTTAAGACACGAAGGATGATGCCAATCCGCAAGATCGAGAACCAGGGATCGATTCGATTCGCGGGCCATAACACCATAACCTTCCCGGTGCACATACTAATGTGTGATACTCTAAAAGTTTGTACAAAGTTGTGACACTTATTTTGGGTTGGATGGGGTATATATCTTTTTTTAGGTGAAGGGGGGAGTGTATATCTTGATAGATGATAGAGTGGCATGCATTATTGAGCACTCCTTGAAGTGTGGGCCTGCTGTGGGAGAGGGTGAGGCATGACATTCTTTCCTTTCCTCTTCTAAGTACTACCCGTCAAAAACGATGAATTTATATTATGGAACGGAGGGAGTAGTTATTATCTTGTTGGCAGAAAGATCAGTTTGAAAAGCGTCCAACCACACATATGTAGAATTGTTTGCTCCCGGTACATATTCTCGAGGCCAAAAAGACACGTACACGCGCCAAAAGTGATACAAATCCATCCATGGCCACTAACCACGTTACAGAAAGCATTATGTTTTTTGGAACAACAAAAAGGGAGAGCAGCTAGCGCGGCAGAGCAACCAGGGCATGACACGAGGGCTGTACGTACTCCGCTTGATGATTAGTGAAAGAGAGCAAGTACACAACCACGCCAAAGGCGCTAACCAATTATACGCAGAATAAATTAGTCGTTCCACGGTCCAAAAGACTATGCTCCTTCTTTGTGTACAAAGTGCCATGGAGATGCATGACACGGCCGGTACGTAGCTTGACTTTGCTCCGCTGGAACAAAATTATTATTTATCACCACTCCTGTCCGTTTCACCTTTTATTATTAGGCCCTGCCACGTGTGCATGCATGCCTATGTGTCGCTAAAAAAACAAAGAACCAAAATAAAAAAGAGCACGCTAAACCTACCAGTAAAATAAGAACATCTCCGGAGCTCAGTGTGATCATCTCTAAACCTTGCTAGAAGACCCCTGCAACACAAGAATCCGCAGCCAGACCTGAGTAGGTCATCATCTTTAACCACGGCATAAATGGTCGCCACGCTGCTCACCCAATTCTTCGATTTGGAGTCGAAAAGACAAGGACACACATGTGCATCCAATACGCCTGCACCAGCCTTGGCCATCTGTGGCTTCCAGTAGCGCCGCGTGTGCCCCTTCCAGGTGGAAGAGAACTAGCACTAAAGGCACTAGCGCGACACATGCATAGGAGGCCCTCGTCGCCGCCATCGTCGTTAAGACGTGCAGGAACGGCGGATGGCAAGACGCGGGATTGAGAACCGGGGTTTGATTCAATCCGGGGGCCGAAACATCATAGCCTCCCCGGTGCACATAGTAATGTGTGATATATGTTGATACTTCCTCTGTTCCCAAATGTAAGTCTTTTTAGAGATTCCAACAAGAGACTACAGACGGAGCAAAATGAGCGAATCTACACTCTAAAATATGTATATATACATCCGTATGTGATAGGCCATTTGAAATCTCTAAAAAGACAAATATTTATGAACAGAGGGAGTAGATGATAGAGTGGCATTATTGAGCACTCCTTGAAATGTGGGCCTGCCGTGGGAGAGGGTGAGGCGTGACATTCTTTCCTTTTCTTCTCTTCTCATTCTACTAGTTATTATCTTGTAAGCAGAAAGAAACGGGGCATAGAAAAGCGCTCAACCACAACTATGATATGCAGGAGTATTATTTGCTCCCGGTATTCCCCACGCCCGAAAAGCGCGAAAAGTGGTACTAGTACGCAGAACAAATCCATATCCATGGCCACTAGCCACATTACAGAAAGCACTATGTTTATTGGAACAACAAAAAGGGAGAGCAGCTCGCGGCAGAGCAAGCGGAGCATGACACGGTCGAGAGCTAGCTAGCTTGACCGGCTCTACGCCCTCCTCTGCTCGATTAGTCAAAGAGAGTACGTACACAACTACGCAATTATATATGCAGAAGAAATTGGACGTTGCACAGTCCAAAAGACTATGCTTCTTTGTGTAGAAAGTGCCATGGGGGATGCATGGCACGACTTTCCGCCGTTCGGACAGCCTTATTTATCTATCATCACTCCTGTCCGTTTTACCTTTTATTATTCTCAGGCCCTGCCACGTGTGCATGCGTGTCTAGGTGTCACTAGGAAAAAGAACAAAATCCCTACTATGTGCAGCTCACCAATCCAGCGTGGCAGATGGATGAAAGTTATGCAAGCTTCCGTCACTCCGAAGTTCCAATGTTATACTCGTACACTGTACATACCTGCGCACGCATCAATGATTTGCCTTGGGTGCGTACATGATGATGGTGCGTGATCATCCACCAGCCTACGCACGTACGTTTGCACGCCTGGAGCAATTGAAGGCATGGCGGTCGACGGACAGCGACGCCGCAACCACCGATACACACACATATCCATCGACCGCGACCCCTTGGTCTCGGACGTCGACACGTTTGCCACGACGCACGGCGCGCGCGCACACACACACATTTTCGCACCGCCCGGCACATTGCTTTTTCGCCATTGATGGCCTAGTTTGCTCTCCATCGACCGATCGACCTCGTCGGCCACCATAGCTTGTTCGTGGATGGATATGCTATCGCACTTTAGCCGAAGAAAGATCGGATAGCGTGTGTGTGCATGTACCGGCCGGTGCAACGCATGTGCGGATGCTAGCTCAAAGTGTTAACGACGGCTAGTTAGTTAATGTACCTAACACAGAGGTTACTTAGGTTGCACACATTGATCGGGATAGCAAAAGCAACAATTCATCAGTCAGCACCATGGTGCATGAGTTGGTGATCATGGAAACATAGATACCAAGAAGATGAGACATGGAACATGGAGTAGAATTCAAGTAGTGTGAGTAATCAGAGACATATATATTATGTATCAGTATCACATAGCCTGATCGATGAACATTCACCCTTTTCCTTCCTTCCTATGATTGACTGACCAAAGTGAAAAACAACGAGACCCAACGTACGTACATGACAAGAACGGTTCATCTGCCGACCCGATGTACGACATGAACATGAGCACAACACGAATGAAAAACTCAAAAAAATTATTAACACGGAGATGGATCGACCTGCTTCTTCCCCTAACCTTACTTATTATCAACACGGAATCAACGGAATTCATCAATTAAAACGTACGTACGCCATGCATGCGCGCGCTTCAAGGTTACCATGCTCACCACGGCGGCTCAACGTCCGGCTCCATGGATCGACCGGTCGAATGGTGCAGCTGCTAGCCCCATGCCTTCCGGCGACGCGCGCGCACGTGTGCCTTGGCATGGCGCGATCGGTGCGTCGGTCGGTGGCGATCACAAGGCCAGGGCGCCGGCGACGGCCACGGCAGCGATCGCGGCCGCGCGCCACGCCGCGGAGAGGCCCGGTGCGGCGTTGGGCCGGAACCCGGGGTCCTGCGGGTAGAGCGGGCCGGGCGGGGTGAGGTAGGACGGCATGTTGGGCGGCGTGAACCACCCGGACGGCGTCGGGTTGTACCCGTCCCCGCCGGACGGGGTCGGGTTGTACCCGCCGGAGGGGGTCGCCGGGGTGTACCCGCCGGAGGGCGTGGACGGCGTCGGGGTGTAGGGCGCGGGCGTGTACCCCTCGGTGGGGGGCGGCGGGCAGTCGGCCGTGGGCGTGGGCGGCGGGTAGACGGCCTCGGGCGGCGGCGGCGAGTAGACGGGCGCCGGCGGCGGGTAGTAGACGGGCGGGGGCAGCGCCGGCTCCGGCGGCGGCGGGCTGGAGTAGGTGCACGGGATGCCGCACGGGTTCCCGCACCCGCCCGTGCACTTCTCGCCGCTGTCGTCCGCCGCCGCCACGGCCACCGCGAGGAGCGCCGCCACGAGCAGCAGCCCGCTCCGCTGCGCCGTCCACCTCGCCATGGCACCAAAAGCAAGAAAAGCTCGCGCCTTTCTGTGCTCTCTAGCTGCGCGACTCTCTAGCTTCTTCTTCCTTCTCCTCCTCTCCTTTTTTTTTTTCAGTGCTCGGCTCGGGGTTCGCTTCTATCTCGGTGGGGAATTTGTGTGGGTTATAATGGTCGGCCTCCCTCTCCTTGGGTGCTTTAGCGGTTGGGCTTTGTGGAGTGGAGTGGTGCGGTGGAGGCCGGTCGTCGTCGTCGCCTCGTCTCCTTTTCTTTTCATCTTCTTCCGCTGAGTGTGTGTGGGTGTATTCTAGCAGGGAGCTACCTAAGCGGCAGAATATTTTTCTGGTGGCCAAGCTAAGCATGCTGCATTATACGTACAACTTTGGACTAATCATATCGTGGATGGACCAATGTTTGTGTCCTTGCAAAAAAGGTGACGTGATTCAAACGGCTCCAACTTCTTATGCTCTGCATGATTATCTCAGTCGAGTCGATCCTACCATACAGCCCTAGCACCACCACCACCACCACTGGAAAGAAAGAGCACACATCTTTCTCTGCACCTTTTATTTTCTAGTCGACCGCTGACAGTGACCGGAATGTTTTTCATTTCTTGGTGCATCTATCAGCAGAATTTGTTATTCTTCTTGGAATCGAGACTGGGAACTGTGAGATACTACTGTACTTGCTACGTGGCGCCTCTAGCTAGTTCATGGTGCAGAGTTAACTTAATCAAAGGTCATGTCGGCAATTAGTGGGTGTTGAGGACGTTGTCGTCTTCATCTTCCGCCCTTGTTTTTCCGTCGGTGATGACAGCGAGAGATTTGGTCGAGGCCTTGACGCGTCAGTGGGCGACGCCTCCGCTCTGAAAACGTACGCTCCCTACGGGTGATGAGTAACCCCCTACCAAATGGCAGTTTCTTAACGAGTACATTGCTTCTGCTCCCTTTTACAGAGGATTATTGTGCAGCAATTGGTCGAGGCCTGACGCTGAATATTTATTTATTCCTCGGTAGTAATCACCTTCATCTTCTGCCGGTTTGCTCCTCGGTGATGGTGAGAGAATCGGTTGAGGCCTTGACGCTTCAGTGATGACGCGGTAGACCCGTCCGGTTACCATCTTCATCTTCTGCCGGGTAATTCCTTGGTGATGGCGAGAGATTTGGTTGAGGCCTTGACGCTTCGGTGATGACGCCGGCCAAACGGAAAGGTTTCTTTCTTTCTTTCTTGATGGGGCACCTAATTTGCTTTGATGGGGTACTGTTTCGTAGTGCTCCTATTCATTTCTAGCTGCATTGATTCATTCATGTTTCTTCTGAAACTGAAGCAGTAGTGCGATCTGATTCACAGGCAGTTAGTACTAGTAACCGTAGGTTCAGTATTGAATTTCTTATTCTTCAGTTACTTTTGTTTTTGTTAAGACCCCAAGAACTGACCAAGCATGGGCTTGTGCTCTGAAAGACTGTTTGGCCATTGACATGTCTGACAGTGCTACAAGATGATAGTACTAGTGTCCAACAGTGCTGCCAAGAGTTAATAATAATATTCTCAAGAAAGAATATATGCATGTTCCAGACCATGCATCATCTCAACATCTCGTAAAGCTCCAATCATACATACACAGACCCAAATGCCAGTACTACTCTATGCGTATTATATCAGATCTGGCAGAGCCCCAGCATTTCAGTTGCAATGAAAAAGTTGCTAATTCTCACAAGAACAGGATGAAAAGGAAGGATGAACCCGAATTTCAGATTGTTCGTCCATGGCCTACATATATGAACTGAATTGAAGACCTAGATTACATATTTTTATAAGTTCAGCATCTTCTGACCACCCTGCAGCCTGAACTCAATCTACTGATCTACAGGAGGGGGCGAGCCAGAGAGGGTCACTGCTGCAGGAGCAGCAGCAAAGCAGAGCACACGGCGGCCACCGCCAGCCACGCCGCCGGATTCCTAGTGGGGCTCGCCGCAGCTGCCGCGAGGAAGCCCGCGTCCTGGGGGAACCCCGACCCCGACCTCGGCGACGCCGGCGGCTGCTGCTCCCACGGGAAGGGCCCCACCGCCGGCGGCCGCTGCGGGCAGAAGGGGAACTGCGTGGGCGACGTCGTCGGCGGCGTCGTCCCAGGGACGGGGCAGGGCGGCACGCACCGCGGGCCCGTGCACAGGCACACCGTGCCGTTGCCGCCGTCCGCCAGCGCGCCGGCGGCCGACAGGAACAGCCACAGCCACGCGGCCGCGGAGAGCAGGACCGCCGGCCGCGGACACGGCATCTTCAGCCGATCGGTCGCCGCTTCTTCTTGGGAATCTTGTTTTTCGGTGGGCGCCGCTGAGGTGGGTGGGGCGGGTGAGGCGAGGCCGCGCCGCTGTAGCGATGAGTTAGTGGACTGCGGCTGGAGGCGGGCGTGTCCCTACCCCGGCACGCCGGATTGGTTAAGTAGCGGGGGAGATAGAGACGTGACGTCCCATCCATGGCTACGGTGAAACCACGGCGACCGGATCCGGATTACGGTGGTGACATGGCCGTCACCGGCTGATTTTGGGCTCATCTGCGTTTCTAATTCAGCTGCGGTGAGGTTGAGGCGTTGCGATCGGGGCGGGCGTCGGTGGCGCGCGCGTCACGCTGCGAGCGAGCAACGGTACGAAAGGTGAAAGACGAGACCTTTGGGGGGCTAGCTAGTGGTGAGTGGTGACAAGTAGGACGGTGACATCCATCCATGGGAATGGAAGGTGCAAGTTACCACAGCATCTCTTTCAGCGAGGTCAAGAATTCATAGTGTTGAAAGAGAAGGAAAAGTTGGCGCGAGTCAACGGGAGGAGCGTTTGCTTCACTGAACTGAACTTGTGGCTCAAGCGTGCTGGAGACGTGAGTTAGTTAATTACCGGCTACCAAACGTGAGTAGTACGTTATATCTTGAGTTGATGAAGTGAGAAAACGAAAGCAGCTACTATAGCGTGTCGTAGTACCATGTTCAGTCAGTTGATGTCAGTATACATCGACGGACGGATGGATCACTTGACTCCTACCTGCCTGCCTGAAACAAAATTGCTTTACACACGACGGTTAGTGCACGACGCTTGCACGATTCTCCCTCCCCAACAGGGCTCCTCCACGCACGGTAGCTGCTGGTGCTTTTTTTAATTGAGAATCGGTCGCTGCTGGTGCTGCCACGTATGAATCGTTCATGCATCGGCCGTGCAGGCATCGTCTGTCTAGCAACGCTCGCCTGAAATCATGCATGCATGCGGCTTGCTTACTTACTGTATGTAAGGAGTTTTGGAGCTGGCGTTTTGCAAGATGGATGGTACTCCGCTGCGGTGGAGAGATCAGGACAGGATGGGGACTGCGCACCAAATCAGACGACTGTTTTGGCTTCATCCTGATTTTGGAGGCTAGGAGTAGGAAATAGAGCCAAGCGGGCAGCAACAACAACCTCCTCCACTCCACTGGAAAGCTGCAAGCATTTGTGGTGTGGTCATTCCTTCCTTCCTTGCTCTCCACTCTACATCATACACTACACATACATACATCCATACAAGCACTTGCCGGCTTTTGGTTTTAACTGCACATCACAGGTTGTTGTTCTCATGTGACCATCGGTTTACAGATTTATCATGTACTACGTCAGACCGGTCTGATCCTGTTCTCAACTTCTTGTGCCACACCGAAGCCTCGCTCATGCACCACACCCTTTGACGCTTCGGAGGAGCTTCTCTTTTCCAGATGAAGCCTACGTTCCTACTTCTTATGGTGGTGGTTGTCGGTTCTGGCGTCGCGTCGCCAAAAGAAGACATGGGACTTCTTGTCTAAACATTCCACAAGACGACTACATCAACATGCAGGGAAATTTCTAGTATATCCTTCTTTTTTGTGAGAACTCAGGGACTACCGAGTAAACTTATTTTAAACAAAACAAAACAAAATATTTTTCATTTTTATTAGTTACTCCCTCCGTCCCAGTTTACAAGTCCTGCGCGTATACTTAGATTGCCAACTTTATCAACCTAATATAAACTATATAACACAAAATTATACCGTTTGAAAATAGAACACATGAAATTTGTATTGGTATATTTTTTGTAATATTTGACTTGTATTAGATTGGTCAAATTGATGATCTAGGAATACGCGCACGCCTTGTGAACTGAGAGAGAGGAAGTAAATATAAGTGAGTTGCCCAGTTAATTACTAGAAAACTGTCTGGTCACACAACAAATACATCACAATGACCGACGGGAAGAAAACATCATCCTTAAACAGGTCACAATTGCACATTGGTGTCACCATCATCACTTTTCACCAAGCAAGCGACTGCAACTAATGCCAAACCCCGGTAGACAAAGTCAACGCAATAATGAGCCCATGAAATACGATGCCTAATGAGCCACACGAAAAACGATGCCAACAAAACAGCCACACGTGTCGACGACAGTGCAGCTCAGATTCTGATGGCAAGATGCTAAGGAGGAATGCGCGAGGCTGGCACCATGGAGTGGATCAGCTCGCAGCCTAGATCATCGCCACCCGTACCCGCCACCACAACTCCGACTTCACAAGAACAAACAGCCAAGCCAATCTTAGCCCATGTATTGTGTGGTATTATGCTTTTGCCTGTTTTTGTTGGAGAACGTAGCAGAAATTCAAAATTTTCCTACGTGTCACCAAGATCTATCTATGGAGAAACCAGCAACGAGGGGAAGGAGAGTGCATCTACATACCCTTGTAGATCGCTAAGCGGAAGCGTTCAAGAGAATGGGGTTGAAGGAGTCGTACTCGTCGTGATCCAAATCACCGGAGATCCTAGTGCCGAATGGACGGCACCTCCACGTTCAACACACGTACAGCCCGGTGACGTCTTCCATGCCTTGATCCAGCAAGGAGAGAGGGAGAGGTTGAGGAAGACTCCGTCCAGCAGCAGCAGAACGGCGTGGTGGTGGTGGAGGAGCGTGGCAATCCTGCAGGGCTTCGCCAAGCACCGCGGGAGAGGAGAAGTACTTGGGAGAGGGGGAGGGCTGCGCCAAAACTTGTGGTGCGGCTGCCCTCCCACCCCTCCACTATTTATAGGTGGGGGAGGGGGGGAAGAGGGGGCCGGCCCCCCTAGATCCCATCTAGGGTTGGGGGCGGCGGCCAAGGGGGGAGGAGTGCCTCCCAAGTCAAGTGGAGGCCTCCCCCTTTAGGGTTTTCCCCTCCCATGCGCATGGGCCTTGGGGGGGCTGGTGCCCCTGGCCCATTAAGGCTAGGGCGCCCCCCTACAGCCCATGCTACTGTATTGGACGTGGTGGAACAATTTCCGGACCTCCGGACCCCTCCGGAATCCTCCGGAACCTTCTGGAAGCTTCCCGGTACAATACCGAAAAAAACCCGAACTTTTTCCGGAACCCGAACAACAACTTTCCATATATAGATCTTTACCTACGGACCATTCCGGAACTCCTCGTGACGTCCGGGATCTCATCCGGGACTCCGAACAACATTCGGTAACCACATACAAACTTCCTTTATAACCCTAGCGTCATCGAACCTTAAGTGTGTAGACCCTACGGGTTCGGGAACCATGCAGACATGATCGAGACAACTCTCCGGCCAATAACCAACATCGGGATCTGGATACCCATGTTGGCTCCCACATGTTCCACGATGATCTCATCGGATGAACCACGATGTCAAGGACTCAATCAATCCCGTATACAATTCCCTTTGTCTAGCGGTATTGTACTTGCCCGAGATTCGATCATCGGTATACCGATACCTTGTTCAATCTCGTTACCGGCAAGTCTCTTTACTCGTTCTGTAACACATCATCCCGTGATCAACCCCTTGGTCACATTGTGCACATTATGATGATGTCCTACCAAGTGGGCCCAGAGATACCTCTCCGTTTGTGCCAACCCAACAGACACTTTCGAAGATACCTGTAGTGCACCTTTATAGCCACCCAGTTACGTTGTGACGTTTGGTACACCCAAAGCATTCCTACGGTATCCGGGAGTTGCACAATCTCATGGTCTAAGGAAAAGATACTTGACATTAGAAAAGCTTTAGCATACGAACTACGATCTTTGTGCTAGGCTTAGGATTGGGTCTTGTCCATCACATCATTCTCCTAATGATGTGATCCCGTTATCAATGACATCCAATGTCCATGGTCAGGAAACCGTAACCATCTATTGATCAACGTGCTAGTCAATCAGAGGCTTACTAGGGACATGGTGTTGTCTATGTATCCACACATGTATCTGAGTTTCCTATCAATACAATTATAGCATGGATAATAAACGATTATCATGAACAAGGAAATATAATAATAACTAATTTATTATTGCCTCTAGGGCATATTTCCAACAGTCTCCCACTTGCACTAGAGTCAATAATCTAGTTCACATCGCCATGTGATTAACACTCACAAGTCACATCGCCATGTGACCAACATCCAAAGAGTTTACTAGTGTCATTAAACCAGTTCACATCATCATGTGATTAAGACTCAATGAGTTCTGGGGTTTGATCATGTTTTGCTTGAGAGAGGTTTTAGTCAACGGGTCTGCAGCATTCAGATCCGTATGTACTTTGCAAATCTCTAGGTCATATTGTAAACGCTGCTACCACTCTCCACTTGGAGCTATTCCAAATGGTTGCTCCACTATACGTATCCGGTTTGCTACTCAGAGTCATTCGGATAGGTGTTAAAGCTTGCATCGACGTAACCCTTTACGCCGAACTCTTTATCACCTCCATAATCGAGAAACATGTCCTTATTTACTCCAACGACAATTTTGACCGCTGTCCAATGATCCATTCCTGGATCATTCTTGTACCCCTTGACTGACTCATGGCAAGGCACACTTCTGGTGCAGTACACAACATAGCATACGATAGAGCCTATGTCTCAAGCATAGGGGACGACCTTCATCCTTTCTCTCTTTTCTGCTGTGGTCGAGCTTTAAGTCTTAACTTCATACCTTACATCTCAGGCAAGAACACCTTCTATGACTGATCCATCTTGAACACCTTCAAGATCATGTCAAGGTATATGCTCATTTGAAAGTACCATTAAGCATTTTTGATCTATCCTCATAGATCTTGATGCTCAATGTTCAAGTAGCTTAATCCAGGTTTTCTATTGAAAAACATCTTTTCAAATAACCCTATATGCTTTTCCAGAAATTCTACATCATTTCTGATCATCAATATGTCAACAACATATACCCATCAGAAATTCTATAGTGCTCCCACTCACTTCTTTGTTAATACACGTTTCTCATAAACTTTGTATAAACCCAAAATCTTTGATCATCTCATCAAAGCGTACATTCCAACTCCGAGATGCTTACTCTAGTCCTTAGAAGGATCGCTGGAGCTAGCATAGCTTTAGCATCCTTAGAATTGACAAAACCTTTCTGATTGTATCACATACAACCTTTCCTTACGAAAAATGGTAAGGAAACTCGTTTTGACATCCATCTGCCAGATTTCATAAATGCAGCTAATGCTAACATGATTCCGACGGACTTAAGCATCGCTACGGATGAGAAAATCTCATCGTAGTCAACTCCTTGAACTTGTGAAAAACTCTTCGCCACAAGTCGAGCTTCATAGATGGTGACATTACCATCCACGTCCATCTTCTTCTTAAAGATCCATTTATCTCAATGGCTTGCCGATCATTGTGCAAGTCCACCAAAGTCCATGCTTTGTTCTAATACATGGATCCTTTCTCGGATATCATGGCTTCTAACCATTTGTCGGAATTTGGGCCCACCATTGCTTCTCCATAGCTCGTAGGTTCATTGTTGTCTAGCAACATGACCTTCAAGACAGGGTCACCGTACCACTCCGAAGAAGTACGCGTCCTTGTCGTCCTACGAGGTTCGGCAGTGACTTGATCTGAAGCTTCATGATCACTATCATAAGCTTCCACTTCAATTGGTGTAGGTGCCATAGGAACAACTTCCTGTGCCCTGCTACACACTAGTTGTAGTGACGGTTCAATAACCATATCAAGTCTCCACCATCCTCCCACTCAACTTTTCGAGACAAACTTTTCCTCGAGAAAGGACCCGATTCAAGAAACAATCCCTATTGCTTTCCGATCTGAATTAGGAGGTATACCCAACTGTTTTGGGGTGTCCTATGAAGATGCATTTTATCCCCTTTGGGTTCGAGCTTATCAACCTGAAACTTTTTCACGTAAGTGTCGCAGCCCCAAACTTTTAAGGAACGACAGCTTAGGTTTCTCCAAACCATAGTTCAAACGGTGTCGTCTCAACGGAAATACGTGGTGCCCTATTAAAGTGAGTGCGGTTGTCTCTAATGCCTAACCCATGAACGATAGTGGTAATTCGATAAGAGACATTATGGTACGAACCATATCCAATAGGGTGCAACTATGATGTTCGGACACACCATCACACTATGGTGTTCCAGGCGGTATTAATTGTGAAACAATTTCCACAATGTCTTAATTGTGTGCCAAAGCTTGTAACTCAGATACTCATCTCTATGATCATATCATAGATATTTTATCCTCTTGTCACGATGATCTTCAACTTCACTCTGAAATTACTTGAACCATTCAATAATTCAGACTTGTGTTTCATCAAGTAAATATACTCAGTATCTACTCAAATCATCCATGAAGTAAGAACATAACGATATTCACTGCATGCCTCAGCACTCATTGGACTGCACACATCAAAATGTGTTGCTTCCAACAAGTTGCTATCTTGTTCCATTTTACTGAAACCGAGGCTTTTCAGTCATCTTGCCTATGTGGTATGATTTGCATATCTCAAGTGATTCAAAATCAAGTGAGTCCAAACGATCCATCTGCATGGAGTTTCTTCATGCGTATACACCAATAGACATGGTTCGCATGTCTCAAACTTTTCAAAAACGAGTGAGTCCAAAGATCCATCAACATGGAGCTTCTTCATGCATTTTATACCAATATGACTTACATGGCAGTGCCACAAGTAAGTGGTACTATCATTACTATCTTATATCTTTTGGCATGAAAATGTGTATCACTACGATCGAGATTCAATAAACCATTCCTTTAGGTGCAAGACCATTGAAGGTGTTATTCAAATAAATAGAGTAACCATTATTCTCCTTAAATGAATAACCGTATTGCGATAGACATAATCCAATCATGTCTATGCTCAACCAAACACCAAATGACAATTATTCAGGTTTAATACTAATCTTGATGGTAGAGGGAGCGTGCGATGTTTGATCACATCAAACTTGGAAACACTTCCAACACATATCGTCAGCTCACCTTTAGCTAGTCTCCGTTTATTCCGTAGCTCTTTTATTTCGAGTTACTAACACTTAGCAACCGAACCGGTATCTTAATACCCTGGTGCTACTAGGAGTACTAGTAAAGTACACATTAACATAATGTATATCCAATATACTTCTATCGACCTTGCCAGCCTTCTCATCTACCAAGTATCTAGGGTAATGCTGCTCCAGTGGTTGTTCCCCTTATTACAGAAGCACTTAGTCTCGGGTTTGTCTTCAACCTTGGGTTTTTTCACTAGAGCAGCAACTGATTTGCCGTTTCATGAAGTATCCCTTCTTTCCCTTGCCCTTCTTGAAACTAGTGGTTTCACCAACCATCAACAATTGATGCTCCTTCTTGATTTCTACTTTCGCGCTGTCAAACATCGCGAATACCTCAAGGATCATCATATCTATCCCTGATATGTTATAGTTCATCACGAAGCTCTAGCAGCTTGGTGGCAATGACTCTGAAAAAACATCACTATCTCATCTGGAAGATCAACTCCCACTCGATTCAAGTGATTGTTGCACTCAGACAATTTGAGCACAAGCTCAACGATTGAGCTTTTCTCCCTTAGCTTGCCGGCTAAGAAAATCGTCGGAGGTCTTATACCTCTTGACGTGGGCACGAGCCTGAAATCCCAATTTCATCCTTCGAAACATCTCATATGTTCCGTGACGTTTTGAAAACGTCTTTGGTGCCTCTACTCTAAACCGTTTAATTGAACTATCATGTAGTTATCAAAACGTGTATGTCCGATGTTCGCAACATCCACAAACGACGTTTGGGGTTCAGCACACTGAGCGGTGCATTAAGGACATAAACTTTCTATTGTCCGCATAATCGCTACTGTCAACTTTCAACTATATTTTCTCTAGGAACATATCTAAACAGTGGAACTAAAGCGCGAGCTTACGACATAATTTACAAAGATCTTTTGACTATGTTCAGGATAATTAAGTTCATCTTATGAACTCCCACTCAGATAGACATCCCTCTAGTCATCTAAGTGATTACATCATCCGAGTCAACTAGTCCGTGTCCGATCATCACGTGAGACGGACTAGTCATCATCGGTGAACATCTTCATGTTGATCGTATCTACTATATGACTCATGCTCGACCTTTCGGTCTCTTGTGTTCTGAGGCCATGTCTGTACATGCTAGGCTCGTCAAGTCAACCTAAGTGTTTCGCGTGTGTAAATCTGTCTTACACCCATTGTATGTGAACGTAAGAATCCATCACACCCAATCATCACGTGGTGCTTAGAAACGACGAACTTTCGCAACGGTGCACAGTTAGGAGGAACACTTTCTTGAAATTTTAATGAGGGATCATCTTATTTACTACCGTCGTTCTAAGCAAATAAGATGCATAAACATGATAAACATCACATGCAATCAAATAGTGACATGATATGGCCAATATCATTTTGCTCCTTTTGATCTCCATCTTCGGGGCTCCATGATTATCATCGTCACCGGCATGACACCATGATCTCCATCATCATGATCTCCATCATCGTGTCTTCATGAAGTTGTCTCGCCAACTATTACTTCTACTACTATGGCTACCGGTTAGCAATAAAGTAAAGTAATTACATGGCGTTGTTCAATGACATGCAGTTCATACAATAAATAAAGACAACTCCTATGGCTCCTGCCGGTTGTCATACTCATCTACATGCAAGTCGTTATTCCTATTACAAGAACATGATCAATCTCATACATCACATATATTCATCACATTCTTCTTGGCCATATCACATCACATAGCATACCCTACAAAAACAAGTTAGACGTCCTCTAATTGTTGTTTGCATGTTTTACGTGGCTGCTATGGGTTTCTAGCAAGAACGTTTCTTACCTACGCAAAACCACAACGTGATATGCCAATTGCTATTTACCCTTCATAAGGACCCTTTTCATCGAATCCGTTCCGACTAAAGTGGGAGAGACTGGCACCCGCTAGCCACCTTATGCACCAAGTGCATGTCAGTCGGTGGAACCTGTCTCACGTAAGAGTACGTGTAAGGTCGGTCCGGGCCGCTTCATCCCACAATACCATTGAAACAAGATTGGACTAGTAACGGTAAGCATATTGAACAAAATCAACGCCCACAACTACTTTGTGTTCTACTCGTGCAAAGAATCTACGCAATAGACCTAGCTCATGATGCCACTGTTGGGGAACGTAGCAGAAATTCAAAATTTTCCTACGTGTCACCAAGATCTATCTATGGAGAAACCAGCAACGAGGGGAAGGAGAGTGCATCTACATACCCTTGTAGATCGCTAAGCGGAAGCGTTCAAGAGAATGGGGTTGAAGGAGTCGTACTCGTCGTGATCCAAATCACCGGAGATCCTAGTGCCGAATGGACGGCACCTCCGCGTTCAACACACGTACAGCCCGGTGACGTCTCCCATGCCTTGATCCAGCAAGGAGAGAGGGAGAGGTTGAGGAAGACTCCGTCCAGCAGCAGCAGAACGGCGTGGTGGTGGTGGAGGAGCGTGGCAATCCTGCAGGGCTTCGCCAAGCACCGCGGGAGAGGAGAAGTACTTGGGAGAGGGGGAGGGCTGCGCCAAAACTTGTGGTGCGGCTGCCCTCCCACCCCTCCACTATTTATAGGTGGGGGAGGGGGGGA
>NC_041385.1:4928656-4934331 GCF_002162155.2 Triticum dicoccoides | reverse complement strand
TCCCATCTACGGTTGGGGGCGGTGGCCAAGGGGGGAGGAGTGCCTCCCAAGTCAACTGGAGGCCTCCCCCTTTAGGGTTTTCCCCTCCCATGCGCATGGGCCTTGGGGGGCTGGTGCCCCTAGCCCATTAAGGCTAGGGCGCCCCCTACAGCCCATGCTACTGTATTGGACGTGGTGGAACAATTTCTGGACCTCCGGACCCCTCCGGAATCCTCCGGAACCTTCTAGAAGCTTCCCGGTACAATACCGAAAAAACCCCGAACTTTTTTCGGAACCCGAACAACAACTTTCCATATATAAATCTTTACCTCTGGACCATTCCGAAACTCCTCGGGATGTCCGGGATCTCATCCGGGACTCCGAACAACATTTGGTAACCACATACAAACTTCCTTTATAACCCTAGCGTCGTCGAACCTTAAGTGTGTAGACCCTACGGGTTCGGGAACCATGCAGACATGATCGAGACAACTCTCCAGCCAATATCCAACAGCGGGATCTGGATACCCATGTTGGCTCCCACATGTTCCACGATGATCTCATCGGATGAACCACGATGTCAAGGACTCAATCAATCCCGTATACAATTCCCTTTGTCTAGCGGTATTGTACTTGCCTGAGATTCGATCGTCGGTATACCGATACCTTGTTCAATCTCGTTACCGGTAAGTCTCTTTACTCGTTCCGTAACACGTCATCCCGTGATCAACCCCTTGGTCACATTGTGCACATTATGATGATGTCCTACCGAGTGGGCCCAGAGATACCTCTCCGTTTACACGGAGTGACAAATCCCAGTCTCGATTTGTGCCAACCCAACAGACACTTTCGGAGATACCTGTAGTGCACCTTTATAGCCACCCAGTTACGTTGTGACGTTTGGTACACCCAAAGCATTCCTACGGTATCCGGGAGTTGCACAATCTCATGGTCTAAGGAAAAGATACTTGACATTAGAAAAGCTTTAGCATATGAACTACGATCTTTGTGCTAGGCTTAGGATTGGGTCTTGTCCATCACATCATTCTCCTAATGATGTGATCCCGTTATCAATGACATCCAATGTCCATGGTCAGGAAACCGTAACCATCTATTGATCAACGAGCTAGTCAATCAGAGGCTTACTAGGGACATGGTGTTGTCTATGTATCCACACATGTATCTGAGTTTCCTATCAATACAATTATAGCATGGATAATAAACGATTATCATGAACAAGGAAATATAATAATAACTAATTTATTATTGCCTCTAGGGCATATTTCCAACAGTCTCCCACTTGCAGTAGAGTCAATAATCTAGTTCACATCGCCATGTGATTAACACTCACAGGTCACATCGCCATGTGACCAACATCCAAAGAGTTTACTAGTGTCATTAAACTAGTTCACATCATCATGTGATTAAGACTCAATGAGTTCTGGGGTTTGATCATGTTTTGCTTGAGAGAGGTTTTAGTCAACGGGTCTGCAGCATTCAGATCCGTATGTACTTTGCAAATCTCTAGGTTATATTGTAAACGCTGCTACCGCTGCGCCCTCCATCTACGTCCCACCACTCGCCATGGCACCGGACCTCCGCGTACCAAACAACACCTCCAAGAAGGAATGCGACGCCAACGACGCTGCTGTCCGGACAAGTCCTAGGGTTTCCCCCGACACGCAGAAGGGGAAGGGGGGATGTGTAGCATCGACGCCCTTCAGGATGGAATGGCGGCACCCACCGGTGTCACCACGTCGGAGCCAGAAGAGCCGGCAGAGATTTCTCCCGCACCCCAAGCCCCGGCACCCACTCGAACGAGCCAAACCACCATCTTGCCACCCGCCAGCATGCGCCACCATGGTCTTGGACCCATCCACGCCATCTTGCTGCAAACACCACCACGAGGACAAGCGAGCAGAGGTGAGATGCACCTAGATGGCACAGACAGAAGCACCGGAGCTGAACGGGAGGGAACCGCCTCCACCGCCATCGCGCCGGAGGCCTCTGCCTCCCATACCAATGCGGATTGCCACCGGACGCCGCAGCCAGGGGAAACCAGACCATCCGGGCCTGGCCGGGCCCATAGCGGGACCGCAAAGCCCTAGCCACAGCGCTGCTGCACGCCGGCAGCCGAAGCCGCCGCCCGCCAATAGCCGAACACCTCGCCACCGTCGCTCGAGAGCCCCGCAGACGCCACGCCCGACGCTGGCCCGCCCCGGCCCAGATGGGGCCCGAAGGGCCCAGATTTGGGCCGGGCGGGCGTCGCCAGCCTGCGCCGCCGCCCAGAGTTCGCCCCCGCCCGCGCCAGGAACTCCGCCGCCGCGCAGGACCGCCGCCGCCTGAGTGCACCGCCCGGAGTCGCCCCGTCCTGCGCCGGAGGATCCCTGGGTGGGGAAGGGCCAGGGGCCGCCGCTGCCAGCGTCGCCCGAGCCAGGCCCGCGACGCGTGCTGGCGACAACGGCGGGGAGGAGGAGGAGAGGGGGCACGCTCGCTGGGAGGGGTGGGGAGGCGCGACCGGTCGCCCGCGGGGAAGCCAGGTCTACTTCAATCCCTGATTGATTCATTGTTGCAGTTTGTTTGTCTAATTCTTTGTGATTTTTCTTTTCCTTTTACTGGCCGCTTCACGTAAATATTGTGAAGCCTCATTTCTTACTCTATTAAGTAGGGGACCCCCAGTGTATTACGAAAAGAAGATAATTATTAGACATATACATTAATGTAGAACCTTCTATTAAGATTTTTCCCGATCCTAAAATGGACACAAAAAACATATAAAAGTATGGTACATCTAAGTGGTAAAAATTTGCATTTCAGTGTTGTCAGTTTTTAATTAGTTTTCCTTAGGTTTAGATGAAATTAAATTTAACAAAACGTCCCAAAATATTTTTTTAAATAGCATAATTTTCACGAGTTATACTTTTGGAATGAAGTATTTGTAAACATAGATCCTTTAATCGCACACTAATGAATTTTGGATTATGATACTACCAACACAGTTCTATGATTAATATTGTTGGACATGACAAAAATAACATCAGTTGGCATTGCATGTAAATACTATATTATTTTAAAATACTTAAGATGTACTGATAACTTGAATATTAAAAATGTAAAAATGTTTAGTATAATTATGTGGTGGTCATTTGTTTTTAAATAATACTCATGTTGCATAAGGACCGAGAGTCGTGGGCACCCATAAATCACTAACACTGTATAATAATGGTCCTGTACTTATATAGATTTTTTCTCTAGCGAGTCCTTAAAATTGTCACCAAAAGAATCAATATTTTTTAAAACGTTTCTTGACAACTCAGAACTGATTCAATGTTTATTTATTTATTATCTGCTTTATTGCTGACTTACTATTTTTCTTTTATCATAAAAAGTTTTATCACCGCATCTATCCAATTTCTCGATCAATAAATTAATTAACAACAAACACTGCAATATGTATTTCTTACTAATAACTGAAACAATAACATATGTATAAAGAAAAATAAAATCAAACCATGCACTATGATTGATCAAAAAGGATGAGTAAATTTAGTTCTTTACTTGTGCAAGTTCAATATGTTGAGATTTTTGCGCAATTTATTTGTGCATTTCTATTGGTTCTCCCATATGTCCAACAACCTTATGACTTTTATTGGCTACATTTTATAATAGTTTCATTTTGCATTTTTTTGTCTCATAAGTTTTCTAGGTGGCTTTATCCTACATTTTTTGTTTGCACACTTAACCATTATCAACACAAAGTTTGGGGATAAAGTGGAGGAGAAATGGTGTTTGTATTTTTGATATATTAATGGGGTATCCTAAAGATGATCCCACACGAAGAAGCTACCATACCGATCTCGCCTCCAAGGTTTATTTAATATGCAACTTCAATCATCCTCTACGCTGCCCAAAAGCCATCTATAAGGGGTGATCCAAGAAAGCACAAGGGAAGGGTGCCACCATGCCAGTTTGACCATCGGGTTGACTCTTTCGTTTCCACCTATAGCATCTCGCGTTTATAACCATGCCTCGTCTTCCTCCCACCTTTGTAATTCATTTGTATTTGTGTCTTGAGTGAAATACTTGGTTGAGTAATTGTGTATTCTAGATACTGGATGAGCCATTATACAATATTTGAATGCATTTGTTTATCTCTAGTTTTGATATCTTGGCAATTTGGAGGTGTGTGTTGCACATTTTAGATTAAAGACTTCTAGCCCCGAGGTCGTAACTAAGGAGATAGATGAGTGTGTGAACCTTTGGACCATAATATGTTGTTTTTAAGTGCTCGGATGATAATAACAATGAGTTGGTATCGTGCATATGATGGGAGTGACAGTTGTTAGAAGTATAATTGTGTAGAGACACTACTAGGGAAAACCCTAGTAGTAGCGCTTGAAATATGCATAGCAGTAGCGCTGGACCCAGAGCTACTGCTATCGCGCTACAGCTAAACCCCAGTAGTAGCGCCGGTATGGGCAGCGCTACTGGTAAGTATTGTTAGCAGTAGCGCTTCCCTGTCCAGCGCTACTGATAACTATCTATAGCGCTTGTTCATATGGCGCACTGCTAAGATAGCGCTG
The DNA here is from genome assembly GCF_002162155.2 of Triticum dicoccoides. NCBI lineage: Eukaryota > Viridiplantae > Streptophyta > Magnoliopsida > Poales > Poaceae > Triticum > Triticum dicoccoides. Next base: position 4,929,769 of record NC_041385.1, on the reverse strand, counting down.
CTGGTAAGTATTTTCCAGCGCTACTGCTAATATTTCTGCTATCACAGATTTGCACCCTCTACGTATTTGTGGTGTATTTATACATGCTCTATACAATAGTTTCATCACATCATATTAAACATACACTATTCTCACATATCATAGACATACAGTAGTCTCGTCATACCATCATCATCATCATCATCATCATCATTCAACACAAATATCATCACATCTCGAAAATAGCGATACATAAGTGTGATCATGTCATGTCTCGAATAAGTGCAACTGCATGGTCATGGCACACCCACAAGTTTCATCATCTCTATCTACAACATGATGTAGAAGAGAAGAGCGATCATCATGAGGAAGAGCGCAACTATGTAGTATCGGTGCTCCCGCCCCTGCTCATGCTGGAGTGTCCACCTCAAGTGACTACTTTCCGCTTCGGCTCTGGTGTCGAACCCTCTGTGGCTAGCACCCGGGTACCTGTGCACCTGGGCCTGAGCGGCTGGCCAGTGGTCGTAGACTCCTGGAACCCTCCCAACGTACACGGCGTAGTAGTCCTTCGCCATCTCTGATCTAGGTACCTGCATCGTGAGTTGATGATTTGAATAATAATATGCAACTTAATGTATTTAAGAAAACAAAGAGGCATGATTAGCAAAATAAAAGCAAGCAATAGTAAACATAAATGACGAAGTTCCTCATACCCAAACTAATTAACTAGAGCGATCTACGCTAGTTCAGGACCATGGTTTAGTTACATCACATATTTCGCCGTGCATAATTTCAAAGTTTTGCCATAAAAAGACAGTAGTGATAAGGCACGCTAGTTCAGGACCACGGTTTAGTTACATCACATTGTCATTGACAATCAGTCCTCCATGTCGGCGTTCCAATCTTCATAGTCAGGGAGGAAGCACCCAAGCTTCGTGGAAGGCTTCAAGTCCAGACGCTGAGCGACTACCAGTGCTCGGACATCAACCCGTGTGATTGACCCATGGTAGAACATCCCCGTTGGTTCGAGGACTTGCTTCATGATCACTTGGGCTAGTTCACATTGTAATAGATAAAACTCAGCTCGGATTCGATGATCTGGTGCCTTCCTATGCTTGTGGCCTAGTTGACAAT
>NC_041385.1:4851528-4854284 GCF_002162155.2 Triticum dicoccoides | reverse complement strand
CTTCTTTCAATGGCAGTACACCTTTGCGTCCCTGATTTAGGGAGCGATGTAGGCATCGATTTAGGGATGGATTTATACTTCGAGGATTCAGTTTTAGGTTTGGATCAGCTAGATTTCGGGTTTGGTTAGGGTACGATTTAGCCTTTGGTTTAGGGTTTGATTTAGAGTTTCTTTCAGCTCAAATTGGGTGTTGACTAAGGCTTGATAGGCTCGACTGTGGTGCTGATTAATGGTTTCTTATGGCTCAATTCGGGTGTCTAAGTCCGGCCAGGTTAGGCTGTCGATATAGTGTTAGATTTGTGTGTCGATATAGGGTTAGATGGGCCCAATTAATGATTTGATAGGGCTAATTTTGAGTGTCTATAGGTGGTTGTTTAAAAGATTTATCAGTTCATGCATGCTGACCAGTCTAATTTCTACTCTCAACTTCTTCATGTACACAAGCTTTCCGTGCATGCATCCCTGATGCACCAACTCCATGACATTTTAGAGGAGTTCCTCTCCTCTTATCCAGATGCCTCGTATATTCCTACTACTCATGGTGGTACTTGTCGGTTATGGTGTTGCATCACGAAAAGAAGAGATGGGCTAGGTATTGAAAGATTCCATAACACGACTACAGGAACATGCAGAGAAATTCTAGTATACCCTTTTTTGTGCCGGAATTACGGGACTAACCGGTGAACTTTGTAAGTAAAGCAAAAATATTTGTCATTTTTATTAATTAATTATATGAAAGTTGCCTCATTGATTACGAGGAAACTGCACGAAAACTATTACAACCCATTGGTGTTGTTTCCTTCTACTTTAGTAGTCGATCATCCTTGAAGAAAAAGGTCCATTTCCCAATCATGGCGTCGGTTCTAAATTCGGCATATCTTGAGGTAGTGGGTCCTAAGCTAGCTTCTCCACAACCATTCCCTGCTTCTATTCCATTACTGAAGGACCAAAGATACCGATAATGTCTCCTAGAGTGAGGGTGAATAGGCGGCTACCAAATTAAATTATTTTCTTAGTTGCTTTTTATAGAAAAGCGCAAAAAAATAATTTCTCTAGAAATGCAACTAGGTGATGCAACCCTATATGATACGTTACAAACAAGTTAGTAAGCTACACAAGGCAACAAACAAGAAAGTAGAAACAACAAGTAAAGCAAGGGTAAAGAGACAATCGAAAGCGGTGGAGATGATGATGCAATCCAAAGTTCACACACTTGGGGTGTGCTAATCTCCGTTGGAGAGAGGGGAACAACGAATGTCTCACCTTCTTCTATGAGAACCACAACACGAAAGATTTAGCTCCCTTCCACTAGGGGTAGCTCTTGGGGCGAGCTCCAAACCCTAACAAATGAGTCTGGGGCACAAGCACACGATTTGGAAGCTCCCGGGTAACACCAACCGTCTAGAGTTCCCCACAAACCAAGTGTAACAAGATTTTCTTTGATCTTGTGGGGAATGAGTACTCAATTCTTCTTGGGTGGATTGTTAGATCGTGTGTTCCTTCTTGTCTCTCTTAAATACAGTTTGTAATAATTGGATAGGGAGGGAGGAATATAAGGCTGAAGCTTTGAATCAATGGAGGAAAGAGGAGTGGAGTAGTCCCCTTCCCTGGCGAAGAAGGGGCTATTGTTGGACGCTCATTAAATATTTCCCCAAGTTCAAAGATCAATATGCCGCTCTAAAGAAGAAAGGAGGGAAGGCAGCCGTGGCCGGGGATGGAGATTTGTTGAAGAGGTCGAGGGGAAAGACCAACTCGAAGATTGACGAGAAGCGTGATGCAACATCTTTTGCCATGCAAGAAACTTTGCACGACATGATAACTTAAAAGGAAGTGAGGGACGAGAGGAAGCGGCAAGGAAAGGAGGAGCAAATGAAGATATACTTGGAGCTCCAAACGAAGAAGCTTGACATGGAGGAGGCTACCAACACTAGTAGAAAAAGGGTCATACGTGAAGCCCAATAGTGCCGGTTTGTATTAGAGCCGGCACTAATGTATACAATAGCACCGGTTCGTGGCGGCGATCAATAGCACCGGTTCGTGGCGAACCTTTAGTACCGGTTCATGCCACGAACCGGTACTAAAGGGGTTGTGTCAGCCTGCGGTCAGGCTATGGCCCCACCATCACCATTTAGTGCCGGTTCGTACCACGAACCGGTACTAATGAGGTTATGGCAAGCTGTTTTTAGTCCCACCTCGCTCCCCTAACAAGTCTTTTACCACCTTAAATATGTTATTTCTCAAACTATCACAAGCACTTGGTCTTCATTGAACTCTATGTGTAGAATTTGTGGCCGCAATATGAGTCTTCATCGGTTTATAAATCGTTGATGACTCATATTGACAATTCAGATTGTACACACAAAGATCATTGATGATCAAAGTATTTTTGATGTTATAAGATCATATTGACAGTTTAGACTCTAAAGAAATATAAGATCGTGATGTAAATGCTCTTATATTTTTTGCGTTCAGTATGCACCATTCAAAGCGGCGCCATCAACTTTCAACCATTTCTGCCTTCATTTGCTATTTTTCATGCATTCAATTATTTGTTTTGAGAACTAAATGACCTGAAAATTGAAAAGCACTACAAATGAACTCTGAAAAAGTTGAAACTTGGCATGGTATCATCATTTCACCCACATAGATTGTTCAAAAAAGTAGAGAGGGTTACGGCAAAAACTGGATGCACTTCGTTTACAAACTGGACAATCTCTTTCGAAGTATTCAGGTTTCTGACGAAATTAAACTCATCT
>NC_041385.1:4849410-4850471 GCF_002162155.2 Triticum dicoccoides | reverse complement strand
TTAAAAAAAATGTTGGGGCGCTGCCCGGTGGGCCTACAAGACCTAGTGTGTGCAAATGCAGGCCCAGACGGTCCAGGAGGCTCACCGGGCAGCGCGCCATAATTAGGCCCAGAAGCCTGATATAGAGAGGAGCTCGAAAGGGCAGCCGCGGCTGGGTTTATAAACCAGTGCGGCTGCCCTTCGCTCGGCGAGGTGGGACTAAACATAGCGCACCGCGGTGGCAGCGCACGGCCTTTAGTACCGGTTGGTGGCTCCAACCGGTACTAATATGTGCCCTTTAGTACCGGTTGGAGCCACCAACCGGTACTAAAGGTCCTCGTTTCCCGCCGCTTGGGCTGGCCAAAATTGGCCTTTAGTACCGGTTCGTGGCTCAAACCGGTACTAAAGGCTCACCCTATGTATACTACACTTACGAAAAATCAGTTATCGTCGTCACTTCGTTCCACGTTTCTCGCGCGAGAGAGTCTCTCGCTCGATCTCGCCGACGCCGCCGCGCCGCCGTGCCGTCGCCCTCGCCGCCCCTGCCGCCCGTCGTCGTCGTCGCCGCGCGCCCCCGCCGCCCGTCGTCGTCGCGGCCCCCGGCCGCCCGTCGTCGCCGCCCCCAGCCCGCCGCGCGCCCGTCGTCGCCGCCCCCGGCCGCCCGTCGTCGCCGCCCCCGCCGCCCGTCGTCGTCGCTGCCCCGCGCCACCCATACGCGCTATATACGTACACACGCATACGTATACACGTACACATACACACACACACACGCATACACACACACACACATACACACAGACACGTACACACAAACACACACACATACACACACACGTATACACACACACACACACACACACACACATTTTTTTACTTATTTTCTGTTTTCTATATATAATGTTTAGATGAATTAGAACTATATATCTAGTTTATTTTTAGTAAATATAATGCTTAGTTGAACGTGTTGAATTAATATGTAGATCAACTAATTATTTTTAGAAGATGCTTAATTAGTTGAACTTGTTGAATTAATATATAGAACTAGTTTATTTTTAGAAGATGCTTAATTAGTTGAACTTGTT
>NC_041385.1:4842466-4849218 GCF_002162155.2 Triticum dicoccoides | reverse complement strand
TTTTTTCTGTTAATAGATTTTTTTCTGTTAATAGATTTTTTTGGTGATATTATTATTGAATATGCATGTTTGGTGATATTATTGTTAATAGATTTTTTTGGGTGATATTTAGATTGTGTAATTAATTTTGTTCATAGAACTTTAATGATTTTTTTGTTGATAGTATTTAGAAAAAGGAAAAAAAGAAGAAGTAGTTTATATATAGTTGAACTAGCTAGTTGATTTAATAAACTAATTTATTTTACTATATATAGAAGTAGTTTGTTTTTAGTAAGTACTACTTATTTATTTATAGTAAGTGCTTAGTAGTTGAACTAGATAGTTGTCTTAATTAATAAAACTAAATTATGAACGTAGGCCGGAAATGTCGTACTCATCGGACGACGAAAACCGCCCGGGGGAGTGCGACTGGTGCCACGACGACCGAGGTATGTGCGACAGGTTCATTGAGCTGGACGAAGATCGGCGCTTCAGCATTAAGCTCAAGGAGACGTGCGATGTTCATACGGTACGCAACGACGACAATAGTTTTTTTCGTAATTAAGCACGACTTCAACTATTTTAACGTGTATTTTTCATCTTTTCCAATTCGACTAGCTTATCCCATGCTTTGCAAGACGCTATGTCTTGGAGAGAATGGGTTTTGAAGACCATGAAAATTTCGAAACCAAAAAAATTATTCTAAGTACCGAACATGGTGTGGATTTTCAAGTAAAGTTGTACAATGCTCAGAGTGTAACCCATGTTGGTTGCAAAAATTGGGATGCATTTTGCAAGATGTATGGTCTTGATGAGGGTATGCTTGTCACCATGGATCTTGGTGATCCTACAATCGAGCAAAAGACACCTTCGATTTGGGTCTTTGTGGATACACCTCCAGTTCTTCCCTCATGTGAGCTAAACATAGTTATTAAGTAATTTATATTGTTTATTTCAAAATATAATGTTGACAACTTATCTCCATTGACAGCTTATTTTCATTCTTTAAAGAATATGCGGAAGATGGTAGACAGAACGTACTACACTGAAGGCTCCGAATTAACTTATCAAGAGAAAAATCATCTGATCGGATTTTGTACTGATCTTGAGAATTACAATATCTACAATCAAACTCCTCAACATTATGGTCAATACGTGCCATTAGTGCACGTGTTGAACTACGGTAACTACCATGGAGATACCCTGGTAAGATTATTTTTTACTATTACAACATCCGTGCATCTTTTTGCACACTTCTAAACTAGTACATCATTGCTAACTACAAAGTTATTATTATGTTTTTCAACAGATAATCCCGAATGATTGTGTGCCTCATCTGATGTATACGCGTGGTAGCCTTCATGTTTTGAACATACGACCAGGTCATCCAACGAATCTCAACTGTCCATACCGGGTTTCTAAAAGAAGTGGAGACATAACAATCAAAGAATGGAAAAAATGTATGGACAGTCGTAAGGAGCTTCTTGGAAGCAATAAGCAGCGAAAGGCAAGAATTGGAGACAGGATGATCGCCATTCTTCATAATGGAGAGTCAGGGTCTATATTATTTTATGTTATTTTACCTTAAGGGTGTTTAGGTCCTACCTGATACTGATGATTATGTGCTAAGAACAATTATGTAGGGTTGGGTTCGATGACTATATATGAGGATGATGATCGTATGACTTATTATTAATAACGAGTAGAAGTTGTATGATGATGCATGATTAGTAGGACTTGTTATTATATATATATATATGATGTAATGATGCAAAGCATGCATGAGCATGTTATATCTGCGGGTGCAATGAACATAGCAGCAGCGTTGATAAACAAAGCATGCATGATGTATGATGCATAACGTGTACAATGTGTAGTATCGTAAAATACCAGCAAACGAAAAAGAATTAAAATGGAAACACAAAATTAAATGAAAAAAAATCATAAAACTAAAAACCCACCAAACCTTATAGTACCGGTTGGTGTTACCAACCGGTACTAAAGGGCTCCAGGCCCCCGGAGCTGGCTCGTGCCACGTGGTTGCCCTTTAGCACCGGTTCGTGCTGAACCGGTACTAAAGGGGGGGCTTTAGTGACCACAAATTAGTGCCGGTTATATAACCGGCACTATAGGGCCTTACGAACCGGTGCTAATGCCCGGTTCTGCACTAGTGCAAGAAGAGGAAGCTGGACATGGAGGAGGCCGCCAAAGATGAGGAAGCTCGACATTGAGGAGGCCGCCCAAACAAAGAAGCTCGCGATTGAGGCCACAAATGCCGACACCAAAGCAAAAGAGGTGGCGCTAGCAATCATGAGTGTGGACTTGACCAACATGTTCCCGAAGAGAAGTTGGTTCAACAGCCGGCAAAAGGAGATGTTCGACCGAGACGACATGAACCAGGGAAGGCTCGGCCGTGGACTATGGCCCTTTTTTTGAAGGCTGGCAAGGGTGCCGACCGCTGGTTGTGTTGCCGGTGAGACGTTTGGGTGGTCGATCATTCTGTAGGCAGGCTTTGTTGTCGGCGTGAACTAGGGCCGTAGTGACAAAATTTTCATTTGCAAACAATTCTAGGCTGATGTACGAGATGCGTCCGCGCGTTGGTTGCACGGTCAACGCATCCAAGAAAACGGTCGGCCGTCGCCTCATTATCGTACCCAAACAAACAAAATCCAGACAAAATGGATGCTCATTTGGGGTCGTGTGTTGGAGTTGGCCTAATTACCTCACATTTCATTCATGTTCTATGTGAGCACAACACAGAGAGGTGAAGTAAAACATGGAGGTGACTGCACATCACATCACAGCAGGGGAGAAGCTACGTTCAGCCTTGCAGGGGTCGCGCCCCTCCCCCAGCCTTGGTAAAAGACATGAAGAATTTTTTTTACAGCCTGCTTAGATTAGAGAAAATAGAGCCTTTGCCCCCCTCCCAGACATGCATAATATGTGTTTGCCTCCCTGAAGATCTGTTCTAGCTTCGCCACTGCATCACAGGTTGTCGTCATGTTATGATTGGTAGCTGATGCATGTCGACTGCTCTGATTTCTGTTCTCAACTTCTTCTTCTTCTTGCACACTGCATTCTCACGCATGCGCATTCCTTGTGCACCAAACCCTTTCAGATGAAGCGTAGTACGTACATTCCTACTTCTCATGGTGTGGTGGTGGTGGTTGGTTATGGCATCGCATCGCCAAAATAAGAGACGGCCCTGGTGTTGAAAGATCCCATAAGGCGACTGCAGGAACATGCACTTGCTGGCTGGTGTTCCTTTGTGTAAAACCTGGCGATTTGCCGACTTTTCAGTTCTGTCAGGTCGATGTCTATACGGCCTGTACTATAATCTTTATGATATAAATGAGACATGTATTATCATGAGAAAAGTTTATCACGTGATAAGTATGCTTGCTGGCCATAGTAAATTCGATGGTTGTGTGCTTGTTCAAATTGCAAAAGGATAATTTCTTTGCATAAATGATGACAGGGAGGGGACAGAACACACTCGATTGATTATTGGTAATACAAAAGCAAGCTTAGAGCATGATTAATAGTATAGGCAGCTGGTGGTTATATGAAATTGTCATGTCATCTGTAGCCATCATCTATAATCATTCATACAATAATGTGGGTTATAAGATTGTCTATTACATTAATATTATTTTTACTATCTTCTTTCTTTCTCTTTCTTCACATTTATTTTATTTGCCTAGGAATACGTATAATTGTGCAGAAATAAGGAGAAAGAGATAGAATAGTTCAAATATACCATGTCTTGTCTTGTACTTCAAGTTTCACCTCACGGTGTACTCTATATAATTTCCCATGAGGGTCAGAAATAATTTAGCCATCCTACTATTTCCCATGGGTAAACATAGACATAGGTAATCACCTATTTGCCTAACCAATAATGGTTGTGGATCACAACGGTGACATCGCCATTAGTGGCGGGTTTGGGGTCATGCGAGTTTCTAATTCAGCTCCTACCAGGTTGAGACATTGCGATCGACCCTGGTGTCGGTGCCGCGTCACGCTGCAAAGGTACAAAAGACTTTTCTCGGAGGTGAAAGAAGAGACCTTTGAGCAGCTACCTTGTGACAAGTGACAGCTACAATGGTGACACCCATCCATGGAAATGGAAGGTAAGTCGCAGAATCTTTTTCAGCACAAATAGTCAATAATTTGTTGAAAAGAAGCTGGACGCTGCTTCCCCAAAAAAGGAAGAAAAATGTTGACGCTGGCAACCGGAAGTCGGCAGATCAAGTGTTTGCTTCACTGAACTGAACTTCTGGAGTGTGCTGGAGACGTCAGGTAGTTAATTACAGGTACTACCGTCTACCAAACGTCCGTACATTATCTTGAGCTAATGAACTGTGAAAACGAAAGCAGCAGCTAGTTAATACTCCCTCCGTCCGAAAATACTTGTCATCAAAATAGATAAAAAGGGATATATCTAGAACTAATATACATCTAGATACATCCCCTTTTATTCATTTTGATGACAAATATTTCCGGACGGAGGGAATATCAGTATACATCGATGATGGATCACTTAGACAGGAAAGTAAGTACGTAAAGGGGGGTAGTGACAAGTGTGTCAAGACTGTCCAGTAACCTCTCAATCATCTCATCTGTGGATATACTACTGACTCTCTGGTCAGTTACAAACTTACAATACAGCATAGGAACCGTTGTCGCCTGTTGCTTCACTACTGCTGGATCGTCCTTGTTGAAGCAGCAAGCAAGGTCCCTTTCCGAATCATTTCATTTTCATCCATGATTCACCTGCCTGCCTTCGCCTGAAATCATGCATGCGGCTTACTTACTTACTGTAGGCACGAGTTTGGAGTGTTTTGCAAGATGCGTTGGAAAGAGCAGGATGAGGACTGCCCACCAAATCTGACGACTGTTTTGCCTTGATCCTCATCGCAGGGTAGGAGTAGGGAGTAAAGCCAAGTGGGCAACGACCGCCTCCACTATACTGGAAGCCAAGAAGCATTTGTGGTGTGGTGACTACAATCACTATGTATGTATGTAGCGTGTGCATGAAGATGTGCAGATGTGGTGGGTGTCCCAAACAACATGATCCCTCTACCTTTTGCCTTATTCAGTACTCCGTATGATGATGTACAACAGATTACAACCGTTGATGTAAACATGAAACGGAAAGAAACTGTTTTTGTGCCAGTCTTATTCAGTACTACTTATCTGTCAGCCAGCCTTTCTGGTTTTAACTACCTGACGATTGACATGGAACAACAAAGAGGTAGTAAAGGCAGAAGAAAAAAATACATGGAGGTGACTGCACATCACACCACACGTTGTTGTCATGTGACGATCAGTTAAAGGGTTTATCATCAGCTGAACTGATGCATGTCGACCGGTCTGATTTCCTCCCTTCTCAACATCTTCTTGCACACCAACTTTCCGTGCATGCGCATCCCTGATGCACCAAATCTTCACAGATGCCTTCGCACCATCCTACTACTTCTCATGGTGCTGCTTGTCAGTTACGACGTCCGCATTGCAACAAAGAGATGGGCCAAGTGTTGAAAGATTCCCTAAGACGACTCCGGGAACAGGCACAAAAATTCTACTCCCGCCATGTTCTGCAGTCAAGTCCAGAGAGTTGAACGTGCTTGTTCAAGTGGAGTAGTATATACTAATGTTTTAAATAGCGGCGGACCTCCAAATCAGCTACAGCGGGCTATTTGTGAAGGCAACCATTTAGCGGCACCCTATTGAAAAGGCTATAGCTAGCGGAGCTATAGCCGGCTATTTAAAACTACGGTATATACTCCCTCACTGTCAAAAAATGTCTTTATACTATATTTTGTTTTGCAGGAATTGGGAGACTAACCACTAAACTTTGTTAAACAAAGCAAATACTTAATTAATGGAGTATAAGGGAGTTGCCCACTTAATTACCAAAAAACTGGCGAAAACCATGGGAACCCACTAATCAGACGCACAACACATACATGTGAAATAAAACATTGTCCTTCGAACTAAAAAAACATGGTCAAGCTTGCACATTGACGTCATCATCATCACTTTCATCGAGCAAGCGACTCCAAATCCTACCAAAAACTGCCGACAAAGTCCAGACAACAAAGGTCACGATTAACTGCACAAAATGCCATGCCAATAAACCAACCACACGCGTCGACGACAGTGCAACTCATATTCTGATGGCAAGCTATGAAGGAGGGATGCGCAAGGCTGGCGCCACGAAAGATCACAGAATGGATCACCCGTTTCCTCGTTTGTCAACACCCGGACCCGCCGCCACAATTCTTACTTCACAACTAGAGACAACCAACGCAATCTTAGCCCATGCTTATGTGCTACTCTGTTATAATGTCTTGTCGTGCGGCTTTGCTACTCGTTGTTGGATCCCAGATCATGATGCATGAGATCCATTTGGAGGATGTCACCCTTCATCAAATTGTGGTCAAGGCCAATGGCCGAGTCCTCGACCAAGTGAACGTAACCAAGGAAGAAGAGTCATACGCCATCTCCTCAAGGCCATCAACGCCACAGTGTCCGAAGAAGGCAATGAGGCCGACGAGCTTTGCCGCAAGAGTGCGGCGAAGGTAAAGTCGTACAGAAAAAAAAGACCAAGGTGAGTCTTATTGAAAATGGTCTGTTTGGCCTCCTTTTCGCTGCGGGCATGGTATGGCGTTTTGTCAGGGTGGTCCAATTGATATATAAAGTATTACATGAAAAATATAATGTACCAAGATACTAGCAAAGTCAGAGGTATATGTTAAGATGAGGGG
>NC_041385.1:4803594-4842308 GCF_002162155.2 Triticum dicoccoides | reverse complement strand
TGTCTTTTCCCCTCTACAAGAAGTTCATGAATTTGAAAATAGAATTTTAAATTGTTCACAAATCTAAAAATAGTTGATGAAAAAATAAGAACGAAGAAAAAAAGAAAAAAAAGCAAAAAATGCTATAAAAACTCATCACAAGAAACCATTAAGACTGATCCAAAAAAGAATGTTGAATCGCACTCACAACTCCACACTAGAGAGTAGGTGTTCCTTACCACTTGAGCCGCTGAGTGCTAGTGATTAATAGGCCACACGAACATTAAAGAACTAACGGAGCGACAGATCCAAAGAAATTGAAAATTTTCGACCATTCCTTGGAAAATTGTGATCACCTTTCTCTTTTGAAAAGTGAACGTAGTTTAAATTATAAACTAATTCCAAATTTTGAGTAAAATTGCAAATTTCAATTTAATAAAAAACTAAAAAAAATAGAAAATATCGATTTGTTTTTCAAATATATGAGCATTTCTTGAAATTGTGAACAAATCTTAAACGAGAACATTTTTTAACCATGAACAACATTTGAAAACACACCATTTTTTGAATATGTCATTATTTAGAAACGAAAATATATTTTGAAATGTAATTGTCTTTGAAAATACGAACATTTTTCAAATTGAGTGACTATTTTTTGAATTATAAAAAAGTTCTATGAAATCACGGACATTTTTTGATATTCTCGAGAAAAAAAGGAAAAAGGAAAAAATAGCAGAAGACGAGCAAGAAAAACTTGAACAAATTTGAAAAACATTAAAATTTTCTAAAACATTAACAATTTTTTTAAAAAACATGAACATTTTTTGAAATTATGCACATTTACTTGAAACATGATTTTTTAAAATATGTAAACAATTTTTTAATCTGGAACAAATTTTGGAATTTCGAATTTTTTTAAACATTTTAAATAAATATCAGAATTATGAAAAATACACCATGTTTTAATGAAAGAAAAAGGGAAGGAAAATGATCTTTGTCCGGTTTTTTGTTTGGTTTTTTTGAAACATGCTCGCACTTCGTGTTTTTTTGTCCGGTTTTTTCGTGAAAAAAAAAGTTCGTCAAAACCTATAAGCACGGGATCTAATTTTGAAGATCTTGAAGCGAGGAATCCATGGGTGAAAATGGTTTGAGATTTAGACGCGCGGTTTAAGAGATAAAATGTTTTGAATATCTACGAAAAAAGGATCTTTGAGGAGGTGGGAGTGATCTTTGAAAGAAGTACTCCTCAATTAGTGATCTTGCGAGATGAAGCACAAAAACAAAAAGGACGTTTGGCTCAAAATGGGCCCACTTCTAGCCCATGACCACCAATTCCCTCTCCTGCGAGCCACAACCATAGTGACCCCGCGTTATATGAATATCTATTCACCTTGTGTGCCATTGTTGCCGCCCGTACATCCCAGCACAACCGCCACACCACTCCACCGCCGCCGCCCGCATAGCCCAGCACAATCGCCACACTACTCTACCGCTGCTGAGGAGGAAGAGAAGCGTCGAGCGAAGAGGAAGACCATTATGGCGTCGGACACGATGGAGATCCTAGAGGAGGACACCGTGAAGGACAGAAGGTGTTGACGAAGATGATCATGGTGACGGGGCCGCTTGGAATGCTGACCCGCAACTTCAAAGCACTTACAAATGGGCAAGATTGAAATCCAATTGTTGAAGTAGCTCCAAATATCGGGAGCTACGACGGAGATCGGCAATCCCACCAAGTATACCGACAAGGCATATCTAGGCAGACAGACGTCAACGCAGGCGTCCTGGTCGCATTAACATAATACTAGACCAAGACGACCTTGGTGACACTAACATATATTCCGAAGAAGAAGAAGAAGAATAACAGTAACAGATGTTGGGCCGCCGCAGATTGATTCACGCACATGCTGTCAAGTGTCGTAAACGGGATGGAAAAAAAAAAGAGGAGTATTGGGCCAAACCAGGGCCACCCCCATTCATTCCCTCTCATCTCTGCCACAGCCCACAGCCCACGGGCAGAAAACCCTAGCGACTCCAGTTATATAAGATCTCACTTCTTCCTTGGCGTCGCCGCCGCCGCCCGCAGAGCCCAGCACAGCCGCCGCCGCCGCCGAAGAAGAAGAAGAAGAGCAAACCCGGCGTGCGAAGATGAAGACGATCCTGGCGTCGGAGACGATGGAGATCCCGGAGGAGGTGACGGTGAAGGTGTCGGCGAAGATGATCTCGGTGACGGGGCCGCGGGGGACGCTGACCCGCAACTTCAAGCACCTCAACCTCGACTTCCAGCTGCAGGAAGGCGGCCGGAAGCTCAAGGTGGACGCCTGGTTCGGCACCCGCAAGACCATGGCCGCCATCCGCACCGCCATCTCCCACGTCCAGAACCTCATCACCGGCGTCACCAAGGGCTTCCGCTACAAGATGCGCTTCGTCTACGCCCACTTCCCCATCAACGCCTCCATCACCGCCGCCAACCGCGGCATCGAGATCAGGAACTTCCTCGGCGAAAAGAAGGTAAATTTACTTGTTTTTCTTTTTGGCCAAACAATCACACACTCAGATCCACAAGAAAATGTGTTCTGCAGCAGAAACATTATTGAGTGGACTAGTTTATAGGCAGTCAAATCTCTGTTCATGTACCATAATGTATATGTGATGTGCCTGTGGCTTTCTGCCCATCAATCCACCTCTGTGTAGTTGGAATCATGTAGGTATATAAATGAAGCAATTTGTTCACCTTGGGTTGGGGGATCATTGGTGTCAATAAGGCAGCAGTTCTGTCAAGCTTATTTGAGATGTTTGATCCCTCAATGTCAATGTTCTCAGAACAGGAGTCAGTAGCATTGTTTACTCTAGTGTTTGTAGGGTGATTGACCCGTAGTGCTGCCTGAAACAAACTTGAGTGTTCTATGCCACTTATGACATTGAACGTTTGTGATGTCCGGTTTGACTTTTATCTGTTGTGGCCCCCCTATGTCTATTGTTTCAATTTCCAAGTCATGTATGAAGTGTACTGATGTTTTTCCTTTCCTTGAGCAGGTAAGGAAGGTCGACATGCTTGACGGTGTGACGATCCTGCGGTCTGAGAAGGTCAAGGATGAGATCGTCCTTGATGGCAACGACATTGAGCTCGTCTCTCGCTCTGCTGCCTTGATCAACCAGGTTAGAGTCCTTGCCTATGTGCACTCATACTGTAAATTCGCATAATAGGTTATCTTCATTTTACAACTGTGAACCCTATTCTGTATGAGATTGTATATGCAACACAAGAATTGTTCTGTATTATGGTTGAACCTTTTATGTGTGGTTCTGTTGATGCATAGCATATTTCACAATGATGATGTACTTAAAAAGACCAGTATGCTCAGGTGTTTACTCATCATTCCCACTTTAGATACAGCTGATATCAGTCTGGTATTCTGTACTTAAAGCATTTGCCCTTGTTTGTTGACAGCGATTTGTTTCGCTGGAACGCCCACTAGTATATATAAGTGAAACATTTGCATGTATTGTCTGATTGAATGAACTGCTACTTGGTAGCACCGTTGCACTCGCAGCGTGTGCTGTATCTTGATATTGCAGTGATGATCATCTCCATGCTAACCATTGATGTTCTGTTTTTTGCTCGAACCAGAAATGCCACGTGAAGAACAAGGACATCAGGAAGTTCTTGGACGGTATCTATGTCAGCGACAAGGGCGCCATCAAGGAAGAGTAGTGGTGCGACCTATCTGCTGCAACCCCTTTGTGTAGCTGGTAACAGAAGCTGTCCTAGAGGGTGGGTGTTTTTTGAGTGAATCACATGAGTTGGCTGCAATTTGTACTGGATAGGTCAGGGATGTCATGTAACTGGAGAAGGGTGTACCTTGGAGATGTGTTTGTTTCACCGGTTGATAATACCTCTTGTTATCTGTTGCTATGTTTTGTTTGCTTGAGCCGGGTTGTCTACTTTGCTTGCTGTAACTGCGAACGTCAGCCTTGTCTCGTCCTGTTGTAGCCGTCCGATTGAGCCTCTCACGCACGGTCCTTCCCGTAGATGCAATATCCGGTAGCGCCTCATCGCGCATTCCCCCCTTTGCCTCCTGCTTGCAGCTCCGCACGCCGGCTCGCCGGCACAGCTCGTTCGCTCGGTGGTTGCCGCGCTGGTGCCCTGTGCAGCTTGGTTCCCGTGCTGGTGCTTGCTGTGTTGTAGCAACTGCGGTTGTCGGCCGCAGCTCAGTTGCCGTGCTGGTACCTCTTGCCATGGCCGCTTGTAGCTTACACCGACTGACGGTTGTAGCTTGCACAAACGCCGGTTGCAGCAAAGAACACATTGTCGGGGTCACATCATCATCGCGAAACGGTTGTAGCATTAGCCGATGAGCATCGCCTCACCGGTTGCAGCTCCTGTGTACGTGCTTGTAGCATCTCCGTGAATTGATTGTAGCTCCTGCGACGTCGCCCGGCTACAACTCCGGGTAACTCGGGTTTGCAGCTCTGACGAATGTGGTTGTAGCTTTTTTGGTGAACGCTTGTAGCATTTGTCGACACACCTTGCTGGTTGTAGCTCCGGTGGTCGCGCTGTAAGGGCATATTTATCCCTAAGTGTTTTGGTGATTGATGACAATGCTTGTGCGGACTAATCGTGTGCCTTGAGTCCCTCAGATACTTCATCATTAGGCACAAGACGATTCGGTGCCCCTCGGAGACTGTTGAAGCCGGCGTTGTTCTACGTTTCTCTTTGGTGGAGTTGAGTCGTAGGAGAGCCGTACTATTAAGAGGGGGTCCGCATCGGAAAGGTAGGGTGGAATCACACGTACACTTGTCCCTCCTTTCCTTGCACTTTGGAGCTACCCGTCGTTATCTTGGTTGTGTGGAAAACTGGCGACTACTGTTGTACTTGCGGTAGTACCGCAGGTACAAGCGGTAGTACCGCGGCGTGTCACGGTAGTACCGCCCCTTCGGTGCGGTAGTACCGCGGCACCCTGGCCTAGTGCCGCTCCGGTGCGGTAGTAGGGGCGGATGTAATTTTTTACATCCGCGCCCCCCACGGTAGTACCGCTCGCCCAGCGCGGTAGTACCGCGGGGGCCCACGGTAGTACCGCTCCCTAGGAGTTGTAGTACCGTGCCCCTTCGACCTAGTACCGCAGTGTCGCGGTAGTAGGCGCGGATGTAGGCGCGGATGTAATTTTTTACATCCGCGCCGACCACGGTAGTACCGCGCCTCTCAAGCGGTAGTACCGCGTCGGGTTTTTGCACCACCCTAGTTTCTGCGGAAGTAGGCACGGATGTAATTTATTTCATCCGCGCCCTTCCCAGGCCGTGACCCTCCTGCCTTGCGGTAGTACCGCAAGGGGGAGCGGTAGTTCCGCGCCAGCGGTAGTACTGCTCCTTCGTCAGGCTTGTTCCGGCCTGTGCAGTTGCCACGGTAGTACCGTGGTCGTCCACGGTAGTACCGCGCGGCCTCGCGGTAGTACCGCTTCCTTGGAGCGGTAGTACCGTGAGTCGCGGGCAGAACATGTGGATAACGGTTGGATTTTTTCCACGACTATATAAGGGATGTCTTCTACCTCTAGTTGACTACCTCTTCCACCTCTAAGCTCCATTGTTGCTCCAAGCTCCATTTTCGCCCGATCTCTCTCCCTAGCCAATCAAACTTGTTGATTTGCTCGGGATTGGGTGACAAGGGCCCGATCTACACTTCCACCAAAGGATATTTGATTCCCCCACTTATCCCTTGCGGATATTGTTACTCTTGGGTGTTGAGCACCCTAGACGGTTGAGGTCACCTCGAAGCCATACTCCATTGTGGTGAAGTTTCATGGTGTTGTTGTTGTTGGGAGCCTCCGATTGTTGTGGAGATTGCCCCAACCTTGCTTGTAAAGGTTCGGTCGCCGCCTTCAAGGGCACCAATAGTGGATTCACGGCATCTCGCATCGTGTGAGGGCGTGAGGAGAATACGGTGGCCCTAGTGGCTTCTTGGGGAGCATTGTGCCTCCACACCGCTCTAACGGAGACGTACTTCCCCTTAAAAGGAAGGAACTCCGGTAACACATCCTCGTCTCCACCGGCTCCACTCTTGGTTATTTCGTGCCTTTACTTTCGCAAGCTTACTTATTGTTACATCTCTTGCTTGCTTGCGTGCTAGTTGATATTGCATCATATAGGTTGCTCACTTAGTTGCATATCTAGACAACCTATTTGTTGCAAAGTTTAATTTGGTAAAGAAAAGCTTAAAAATTGTTAGTTTCCTATTCACCCCCCCTCTAGTCAACCATATCGATCCTTTCAATTGGTATCAGAGCCAGGTTTCTTTATTAAGGACTTTGCCGTCCGAAGAGTATGGTTGACACCAACGATGGTGCGGAGGAACACTCCGGTGTAAATCCCATCTCGTCTTCGGCCGAAGGGGGAACCTCGGTCTCTCGTGAGGAATTCAATGTGGCTTTAGACACATTGAAAACCTCCTTGACGGCCGAGGTTAAAAGCATGTTTAATGATTTTCTAGAGGGACTTAAACTATCTACCGCGCCTTTGAAAGTGGGTGATCTTACTAACAAGGTGACGGATGCTATCTCCGACAAGGGGGAAGCTAACAATGAAAAGAGTCCTTCTACTAGTGGTAGAAATGGCACCGGCATCTTTGCCCATGTGGAACCCCTGGTCTATAAAGGGCCAATCCCCTCCACTCATTTGAATCATGCCGGTCCACCTCCTAAATATGAGAAACATGAAGATTTTGATAATTGGGTCTATCGCTTTAAGCGTCATTTGAAACATGTGAATACTAACCTTTGGAGAATCATTGAAGAAGGTTTTTACCCTCATGACCCAAGCAACTTCACCCCTCGAGAAGACGTGGACAATCAATTCAATGAGAGTGCTCTCTTCATAATCCAAGATGCAATTCTTCCCGAAGATCTCCCTCATCTTCGACCCCATGTCGTGGCTAAAGAAGCATGGAAATGTGTTGATGGTCTCTACCGTGGAAGTGCTAGCATTCAACGCTCCAACTATGAAGTGGTGCAAGATGAAGCCGATGAGTTTGCAATGAAAGAAGATGAAGAACCCCGTGAGCTCTTCCGAAGAGTGACCAAACTCGCGGTCGCACTTCGAGATCATGGAAGCAAGGACACGGATGACAATTGGATCAAGCGGAAGTTCCTCAAGGCCATGATGCCCTACAACAAGGCCATGTACTCCGTCATTCGTCAACGACCGGACTTCCACACCATGACCTCAAGTGAAGTGTTGGATGAGTTCGTTGCAATGAGCATCTTGGACAAGACCGCCGACAATGCGGTGCTCCGTTATCAAAGAGCAAAGAAGCCTAACCTTGCTTTGAAGGCCAAGGTTACTATGGAAGAAGAGGAAGAAGTGGAAGATGAGGAAAGCAACCCCGAAGACACCAAGTTTGACTATCATGAGCACATGGCCCTTGCTTCAAGACAATTTTGGAGCAAGAAGAGCTCAAGACCCAACTTCAACAAAAACAACTCAAGTGGCGTCAAGGGCAAGCAACGAGTTAGAACTTGCTTCAACTGTGGCAATGTGAGCCATTTCGTTGCGGATTGTCCTTACGAGAAGCGGGAACACAATGGTGGCAAGTTCATTCGGAAAGACAAAGTCAAGTCCTTCCCCAACAAGAACAACTTCGCCAAGAAGACTCCCTCTCGTGGGTTGGTGGTTCAAGAAGAATACCAAGAGGATGACGATGATGATGAGAATGAAGAAGCAACGGCCATGGCGTCCATTGCCATTGCTACTCCCCGGGTGTCTCTCTTCGAATCACCCAACGAAAACATCACCGCTAGATGCCTCATGGCTAAGGCTTCAAACAAGGTAACCCCCAACATCACAACCACCATCATTACTAATCCCTCCGTGGAGGATTGCATTGATGAACATGTTGAGTCTAATGAGGAAGTGAATGAATTTGAGTCTTTTATGAGTAAGCTCAAGGGAAAGTCCAAGAAGCACTTTGTTGCTCTCTTGGAACAACTTGGTGAGGCCAATGACATGATCGAGGCTCACGAAGAAACCATCTCCAAGATGGAAGGTCATAGTCGTGACTATGCCGATGAGATATCGGATCTCTCTAATGCTCTTGAGGAAGAGCGTGTGCATCGTTTGACTCTTGAGGAGTCACACAATGATGACCATGCTAAGTTAAAGAAAGATCTTGATCATGCTCTTGTCATGTCTCGTGTGCTAACCTCCGAGAAGGCTAAACTTGGGGTTGATCATGCTAGACTCAAAGAGGAGTTTGAGATACTTGACAAGGCCCACAAGGTCTTGAAGGGTACTCATGCTAGCCTCAAAGAGTCTCATGCTCAACTCCAAGTTAAGCTAATCAAGGAAAAGGCCACCTTTACTCACATGGTATTAATTGATAATGCATGTGCTACTAACCCTTGTTGTGAGCATGTGCATCTTGTGGAGGAAAATGCCAAGTTGAAGGATCAACTTGAGAAAGGCCTTGTGACATGCATTCAAGGTGAGAAAAACCTCAACGACCTTTTGAGCAATCAAAAGGAAGTTGTGGCCAAAGAAGGAATTGGGTTTGCACCCAAGTCCAAGAGCAAGAAGAAGAAGAACAACAAGGCCAATCATCCTCCTCCCCTCAAACAAACGTTCGTGAAAGAGGGAGAGGGTGCTTCTAAGAAGAAGAAGGAGAAAGTGAAGGAAGTTGATGTCCAAAAGGGCAAAAGCATTTCCTCAAACAAAGCCGGCGACTTTAACCCTTCATATGTGTTGTGCCGTGCTAGTGATGGACATGTTTATGCTAGATTTGTTGGCTCTTCTTATGAATACATTGAATGGTCTATTTGGGTTCCCAAGACCCTTGTTACTAACATCAAAGGACCCATTACTAAATGGGTACCTAAAACCAAGCATTGATCTCGTGTAGGTATTTGCTTCCGGTGGGGGATCATGGTTGCTCGATAGTGGAGCAACAAATCATATGACCGGGAGCAAGGACTTGGTGGTGGACGTGCAAGAGATTCCATCTATGCCCACCAATGTCGAGTGGGGTTATGCATCACATTCTAAGGTATTGGGTCTCGGCAAGGTTGTCATTTCTCATGATCTAACGATCGAGAAAGTCATGCTTGTTGAGTCCCTTGCATTCAATTTACTTTCCGTTCGTCAACTTGCACTCATGGGCTTTGCTACATTCTTTGATATTGATACCGTGGCCCTCTTGTGGAGCAAGACTCTTAAAGTAGCCTTCGTTGGGCATGTCGAGAACGGTCTCTATGTGGTTAACTTTTCGGAGCGACCCACTAAGATCGCGACATGCCTAATGGCTAAAGTTGACGTGGGATGGCTTTGGCATCGCCGTTTAGCCCACGTCAATATGAGATCTTTGCAAAGTCTTCTCAAGGGGGACCATGTCCGTGGACTAACAAATGTTAGTTTTGCCAAAGATCGTGCTTGCAGTGCTTGTATCGAAGGAAAGCTTCATGAAAAGGCTCACCCTCCCTCAACCATCATCTACTCGAAGAGACCCTTGGAGCTCCTTCACATGGATCTCTTCGGGCCTCCATCTTTTGATAGTCTTGGAGGAAGAAAGTATTGCTTGGTGATTGTGGATGATTATTCAAGATACACTTGGGTATACTTCTTCAAGAGGAAGAGTGAGACCCAACAAACCATCATCAACTTTTCAAATGAAGCTCAACGTCAACATGATGCAAAGATCTTGACAATAAGAAGCGACAACGGCACCGAGTTCAAGAACTACACCTTGGATGAGTTTCTTAGTGATGAGGGGATCAAGCATCAATATGCGGCACCTTATACCCCTCAACAAAATGGTGTTGCGGAGAGGAAGAACCAGACGTTGATGGATGCGGCAAGGACCATGATGGCGGAGTTCAAGTCTCCGTACAACTTTTGGGCCGAAGCCATCAACACCGCATGTCATGCATCCAATCGGCTCTATCTTCGCAAAGGCTTGAACAAGACTCCTTATGAGATTCTCACCGGCAACAAGCCCAACCTCAAGTACTTCCGGGTGTTCGGTTGTAAGTGTTTCATTCTCAAGAAAGGTGTTCGGTTGTCTAAATTTGAGGCTAGAGCTCATGAGGGCATATTTGTTGGTTATGCTACAAACTCTCATGCTTACCGTGTCCTCAACAAGTCCACTGGACTCACTGAGGAGACGTGTAACGTGGAGTTTGACGAAAATAACGGCTCCCAAGTGGAGCAAAGTGGTACTTGTGATATATGTGATGAAATTCCTCCCCAAGCCATAAGAAGAATGGGTATTGGTCAAATCCTACCCGTTGAGGAACCCCTTGTGGCCGAAGGAGAAGGACAATGCTCTACTCAAGTAGAGCCATCACCTCATCAAGACCCACACGCTTCCGAAGAACAAAGTGAAGGCCCTCAACCTCGTGAACAAGACCAAGGGCAAGATCTACCTCAAGACGGTGGTGAACCTCTAAATGATGCCCAAGGTCAAGTTCTCCCCCTCGAGCGAGTTCAAGATCAAGAGCAACCTCAAGATCAAGAACAAGATCAAGACGGCGCTCAAAATGATCAAGTCAACCCTCCTCTTTCCACACCCGAGGAGGAATTAGTGCGTCGTGCCGCGAATATTGCTTCCAAGCTCACCACCCAAGGCCATCTCATGGAAAATGTGGTTGGAAGCCTAAGAAAGGGGGTAAGCACTCGTAGACAATTGGCAAACTATTGTGAACATCACGCGTTTGTCTCTTGTGTCGAACCCCAAAAGGTCTATGAGGCGCTCGAAGACTCAGATTGTCTCAATGCCATGCATGAAGAACTCAACAACTTCGAGTACAACAAGGTGTGGAGATTGGTGCCAAGACCATCCGGGAACCACAACGTCATTGGAACCAAGTGGATCTTCAAGAACAAGCAAGATGCTCATGGGAACATCATTCGCAACAAGGCAAGATTGGTAGCACAAGGCTACTCCCAAGTCGACGGTATCGACTACGGCGAAACCTTTGCTCCCGTTGCTCGTCTTGAATCCATTCGTTTGTTGATTGCTTATGCTTCCCATCACAACTTTAAGTTGCAACAAATGATTTGAAAAGTGCTTTTCTTAATGGTCCTATTAATGAGTTGGTCTATGTCAAGCAACCCCCCGGGTTCGAGGATCCCTACTTTCCGGATCATGTGTATCAAATCGATAAGGCACTCTATGGCCTTAAACAAGCCCCACGTGCGTGGTATGACCACCTTACCGAGTTGTTACAAGATCGTGGATTTGAAGTAGGGCTAATCGACCCCACTCTTTTTACTAAGAAGGTCAACGGGGAGTTGTTTGTATGCCAACTATATGTTGATGATATTATCTTTGGTTCCCCTAACAAAGCTTTCAATGAAGAATTTGCCGCTCTCATGACCTCCAAGTTTAAGATGTCTTCGATGGGAGAGTTGAAGTTCTTCCTTGGTTTCGACATCAAACAAAGAAGAGAAGGAACCTTCATCAACCAAGCCAAATACACTCAAGACATGCTTAAAAGATTCAAGCTAAGTGATGTCAAGCCGGCTACTACAACAATGCCTACCAAGTGCCAACTTGACATCGATCCCAATGGTAAAGCGGTGGATCAAAAGGTATATCGCTCCATGATTGGCTCCTTGCTTTACCTTTGTGCATCTAGACCGGATATCATGTTGAGTGTGGGGATGTGTGCACGTTTTCAAGCCGCACCAAAGGAAAGTCACTTTGTGGCGGTCAAGCGAATCTTTCGATATTTGGCTCATACCCCAAACTTTGGCTTATGGTACCCAAGAGGAGCAAACTTCAAGCTTGAAGGTTTCACGGATTCCGATTGGGCGGGAGACAAAGTGGATAGGAAGTCCACTTCCGGAAGGTGCCAATTTCTTGGTGGCTCCTTGGTAAGTTGGTCTTCCAAGAAGCAAAGTTGTGTGTCTCTCTCGTCCACCGAAGCGGAGTATGTGGAGGCCGGTAGTTGTTGTGCTCAACTCCTATGGATGAGGCAAACTTTAAAGGAGTACGGTGTCATTTGTGACAAAGTGCCTCTTTGGTGTGATAATGATAGTGCCATCAAGATTTCTCTCAACCCGGTGCAACACTTCAAGACGAAGCACATTGAGATTCGGTATCACTTCATCCGGGATCACATTAGGCGAGGGGAGATCGAGCTCAAGTATGTCAACACTCATGATAACCTTGCAGATATTTTCACGAAGCCCTTGGATGAAGCAAGATTTCGCGAGTTAAGGCATGAGCTAAATATCATTGATTTGAGCAATGTGACTTGAACCCGTGCACCCCCCACCACACTCAACTTGTTGTCTAGTTTAGGTGTAGGCATGGACATAGGGGGAGTGTTGTTCTCTCAATGAACTCTCCCTCCCCCCATTATGCATAAATAGATCACCTCTTTCACATTAGCCATTTTTGATGGTACTTGTGCTTCAAAGACGAGTTTTGGTCATGGGCCCAAGGATAATTCTTCGTGGTGCCATACCATCCAACTCAAACATAGGTGGGTTCGGCCACCGCCCTCTCTCCTTGAGAGGCTTTGTCACTTAGGGATTTCCTGTTGTTCCTCTGGTATGTGCCTGTTTTTTTGAAGTTTCGGGTGTGTGTCTGTTTTTCGGTGCAAAGGCGGTTTTCTTCTTGTTTGAAACCTGCGGTGTCGTGAGCTCACGGTACTACCGCGGTCGGCCACGGTACTACCGCGGCCAACCACGGTACTACCGCAGATGGGAGCATGGTACTACCGTACCCAAGCGGCAGTAATTTTTTACTGCCGCCTGGTTGAGCGGTACTACCGCCTCGGCGCGGTACTTCCGCCCGAGCGGTACTACCGCGATGACCCGCGGTACTACCGCGCCGGTTCGAGCGCGTGGGGATAAGGACGGGCAGGGGGGAGTTCTAACTCCCCATACCCATTCGTCCTCCTTCTCTCCACGTCGTCTCTTCCTCTCCCGTGCTCACGAACGGAGCCGGTGTTTGTCGCCGGATCTCCTCGACCAGCTGCCCTCCCGTGATTCCGTCTGGTGGGATCGTTCCCCACCACGTGCTCTTGCTATGGACCAAGGTTTTTCCCCAAATCCTTCTCCTCTTTGATTGTGTTTGTTCTTTTAGGTTTTGGGGGAGGCTTGGATGTTCTTGAGATTCCTAGACTAAATCTCTGCAAGAGTAGGATGAAGGAGTGTGGTATTGCATAGGATTTACACTTGTATTGTTGTCTTGCGCTAGATCTGATCACCGTAGCTCCGCCATGGCTTCGCGGTTCTTTTTCAGATTCAAATCCTGTTAGATCTGACGCGACGCGATACTACCGCCCGTAGGGAGCGGTACTACCGCTCGCACGGTACTACCGCCCCTAGGGCGCGGTACTACCGCGCACCGTGCGGTACTAAGAGTCTACTACTGCCCCAGCCATGGTACTACCGTGACCCCTCACGGTACTACCGCGTCTGGAGCTGTACTAATCCTTTAGTACCGCAAACCGTGGCAGATCTACCGTGGCTCACATCCATCGCATGCCAACTTTCTCGTTTACCTTCTATGGGTTTCATGTGTTGTCTTTTGGCCTTTGCATTGATTCTTTTCGCCTTTTGTTTTGGTGCTTTGCGTGTGTGTCTCAAGTGGTGGCTCTCGCCGGTCCAATCCCATTCGTGACACTGGCTCCAAGCGTCTGCGCAACCCAGGAGAAGTTCCTGAAGGATCGTCTGCGTCCAAGCGCAATGTCAAGACCACAGCTAGCAAGCACAAGGAGCCCGCCAGGGGCATGGATGAGATAGGCCATACTGAGTATGTCCGTCTCAGGCAACTTCACCCCTATGTGCACCCGCGCTCCACTGTCAGAGGCTGTGAGCTGTTCTGGAACAAGACCCAAACCCAGATCTACTTGGATGTCATCAAGAACAAGCAGAATACCTATGTGGAGGTGAAGTGGATTGATATGCACCACATGAGGAAGGACAAGTTTCGTGACTACTTTGGGGAGGCTCTGGACTTGGTGGAGCAGTTTGGAATTGAGCATGTGATCTCTTTCCACCTGGACTATGACCCTGAGATCATCCGTCAGTTCTTTGCCTCAGTGTTTTTTCACACCAATGATGAAAGGAGGATGACCTGGATGACCAATGGCCGCCAACTGTCTGCTACCAGGAAGGAGTTCATGGATTTGCTTCAGGTTCTGGATGATGGGATTGACACTCCAGTGGGTGTTCGCCCTCATGGCAATGCTGACTCTGCCAACAAGGACAAGCTCACCCCGTTCATGGTCGAGAAGACGCTCGCCACTGGCAAGAAAGTTTTGGTTCTCAACCCCTTCCTGGATATCATGTATTGCATCTTCCGCAACTCCTTGTTCCCACGCATCGGTGACAAAGACAAGGTTCATGCTTATATGGTGGACATGATGCTTATTTGCCAGGAGGCTCGCTCGTCTCAGACTCAGCCACTTGATGTCTCTCACATCATGTGGTGTGAGCTTCGGTTTGCGGTGTTCAACCGCAAGGTACCTATTTATGGGCCCTACCTCTTTCTGCTGATTTCGAAGACTTGGGAGAAGATGTACCCTGAGGAGGAGTTCCTGGATCCAGACTGGATTCGCCATGAGCCCATCTGTCTGCGGATCAAATCCAACTGGCCCAACACCGCTACTCGTGCTGAGGCGTCTGCTGCTAGGGCTGCTGTTGATGAGGATGATGCTGGCGCCGAGGATGTTGCTGAGGACCGTTCTGCTAGGCCCTCTCAGAGTGTCTCTAGGCCATCATGGGCCACGAAGTTGAAGGATAAGATGAAGTCTCTTTTCTGCATGCAGGCCAAGGGGCAGTACAGGGCTCACGTGGAGTCCAAGGAGAGTCGTCGCCGGCACAACAAGGTCTTACAGCTCTATGGCGAGGAAGTGTCTGGCGGGTCTGAGGAGCACATCACTCCTGAGACCGAGTGGATGGAGAAGCAAGGATACAGGTGGACTGATTCTGAGGAGGAGGTCGAGGAGTCCATTCCAGCTGCAGAGGCGTCTGACAAAGAGGCTTGGGACGACTTCTCTGCTTGAGCCACCTCTTGTGTGTGTAGGTGTCCTCTCTGCCTTTTTGGCGTCTCGATGCCAAAGGGGGAGAGAGTGTAGGGATTTGCGAGTTTGCGAGTCGTGTGTGTAGGCGTCTGACGAAGAGGCTTGGGACGACTTCTCTGCTTGAGCCACCTCTTGTGTGTGTAGGTGTCCTCTCTGCCTTTTTGGCGTCTCGATGCCAAAGGGGGAGAGAGTGTAGGGATTTGCGAGTTTGCGAGTCGTGTGTGTCGTGTGTTTGCTGCTTTCTCAGTTGAACTCTTTGCTGTTTTTCTCGTTTGAACCTTGGTTATCTTACTTCGTATGGCGTAAGACATATGCACTCTATCTATCCTAGCAAGCTGGTATTATATTGTGCTATCTTCATGCTTTGCTATGCTTATTATCATGTCTTGGTCTCTAAAATATAGGGGGAGTGTTGATCCTAGTCTGTGTGCCATGCAGTCCAAAGCATTCATCTAAAGTGCACACATCTAGGGGGAGCCCGTCTATATTTTAGAGAGGTGGGGTTTGCCCCTGCTCTAAATTATCTTATCTTTGTGCAAATCCCGTGTTGTCATCAATCCACCAAAAAGGGGGAGATTGTAAGGGCATATTTATCCCTAAGTGTTTTGGTGATTGATGACAATGCTTGTGCGGACTAATCGTGTGCCTTGAGTCCCTCAGATACTTCATCATTAGGCACAAGACGATTCGGTGCCCCTCGGAGACTGTTGAAGCCGGCGTTGTTCTACGTTTCTCTTTGGTGGAGTTGAGTCGTAGGAGAGCCGTACTATTAAGAGGGGGTCCGCGTCGGAAAGGTAGGGTGGAATCACACGTACACTTGTCCCTCCTTTCCTTGCACTTTGGAGCTACCCGTCGTTATCTTGGTTGTGTGGAAAACTGGCGACTACTGCTGTACTTGCGGTAGTACCGCAGGTACAAGCGGTAGTACCGCGGCACCCTGGCCTAGTGCCGCTCTGGTGCGGTAGTAGGGGCGGATGTAATTTTTTACATCCGCGCCCCCACGGTAGTACCGCTCGCCCAGCGCGGTAGTACCGCGGGGGCACATGGTAGTACCGCTCCCTAGGAGTTGTAGTACCGTGCCCCTTCGACCTAGTACCGCAGTGTCGCGGTAGTAGGCGCGGATGTAATTTTTTACATCCGCGCCGACCACGGTAGTACCGCGCCTCTCAAGCGGTAGTACCGTGTCAGGTTTTTGCACCACCCTAGTTTCTGCGGAAGTAGGCACGGATGTAATTTATTTCATCCGCGCCCTTCCCAGGCCGTGACCCTCCTGCCTTGCGGTAGTACCGCAAGGGGGAGCGGTAGTACCGCGCCAGCGGTACTACTGCTCCTTCGTCAGGCTTGTTCCGGCCTGTGCAGTTGCCACGGTAGTACCATGGTCGTCCACGGTAGTACCGCGCGGCCTCGCGGTAGTACCGCTTCCTTGGAGCGGTAGTACCGTGAGTCGCGGGCAGAACATGTGGATAACGGTTGGATTTTTTCCACGACTATATAAGGGATGTCTTCTACCTCTAGTTGACTACCTCTTCCACCTCTAAGCTCCATTGTTGCTCCAAGCTCCATTTTCGCCCGATCTCTCTCCCTAGCCAATCAAACTTGTTGATTTGCTCGGGATTGGGTGACAAGGGCCCGATCTACACTTCCACCAAAGGATATTTGATTTCCCCCACTTATCCCTTGCGGATCTTGTTACTCTTGGGTGTTGAGCACCCTAGACGGTTGAGGTCACCTCGAAGCCATACTCCATTGTGGTGAAGCTTCGTGGTGTTGTTGTTGTTGGGAGCCTCCGATTGTTGTGGAGATTGCCCCAACCTTGCTTGTAAAGGTTCGGTCGCCGCCTTCAAGTGCACCAATAGTGGATTCACGGCATCTCGCATCGTGTGAGGGCGTGAGGAGAATACGGTGGCCCTAGTGGCTTCTTGGGGAGCATTGTGCCTCCACACCGCTCTAATGGAGACGTACTTCCCCTTAAAAGGAAGGAACTCCGGTAACACATCCTCGTCTCCACCGGCTCCACTCTTAGTTATTTCGTGCCTTTACTTTCGCAAGCTTACTTATTGTTACATCTCTTGCTTGCGTGCGTGCTAGTTGATATTGCATCATATAGGTTGCTCACTTAGTTGCATATCTAGACAACCTATTTGTTGCAAAGTTTAATTTGGTAAAGAAAAGCTTAAAAATTGTTAGTTGCCTATTCACCCCCCCTCTAGTCAACCATATCGATCCTTTCACGCGCGTTGTAGCATCTTTGCAATTGGTTGTAGCTTTTGTGGTACGTGGTTGAGCATCCGCGATGCCATCGTCAACAGGTCCTCGTGCAACAACCTCACTTGTCGATCGTGGTTCACCCGCCCCATCATCCAGCCGGTTGCAGCTCCCGCGTAGCCGGATGTAGCTTTTCCGTCCATCTGTTGTAGCTCCCCGGCGTGCTTCCTCCTCTGTCCCCGCCATCCCGTGATCCATCTCTGGTCTCTGTGGTGCCGGGGAGCATGAAGGAAAAGGGCCGACGAGCTATACAAGATAAAAAGGAGAAAATCCCATCAGAGAGGGATGAAAAAAGGATCCGATGGGGGTCCCGCCGGTGGCGGCCTCGCCAGAGAAGCCGCGGCGCTCGCCGGAGCCAAGACACGGTGAGAGACATAGAGGTGCGCGGAGATGGAGATGAGGGAGAGAAATCTAGAGACAAATCATGCAGGCCCTTGTGCTACATGTTCGGTCGGCGCGCCGAACCCAAACGTTTTTCTCATTATTATGGGTGTGCCTAGGTCTCAGTTGAGACTTAATCAAGTCTAAGTCAAGTGATATAGCATATAAGAAAGAAAAATAAAAACTTGATAAGATCCCACGAATATCGCACTGGTTAACTCTTACTTGACCGAATTTTTTTTTTGAATAAAAGAAGGGCTATTCGCCCCTCCGATTTTCATTAATGAAAATCACTGCGTTCGAGAGCTACATTACCAGAACAGATTAATGTATCCAAAAGGTAAGGGGGGTAGCAGCCATGCTGTCCCCTCCCCCACCCAACCGCTAGTTCTACAAAGCTACAATCTCCATTTAAATCAAGTTATTACATTATCCAGGAACTAAGGAAACCCAACTATGCAAAAGAGCGGGCAAAAGAAAACGAATAGCAAAACAGTCCAGACATCCTTCAGGGGAGATCTTCTTCAACCTAGCTTCGACATGTTTATTCTTCACCTTTGAGAGTTTGCATACACTTCATTTGCTACCCGCTCTAGCACTCTTGCCCCCAGCTCCAGCACATTTTTTTACTGCTCCCTTATCTGCAAAATAGACCAATCCACCATTCAATGTGTCATTGTTTAAATAATAGTCATAGGATCAGAGATTTTTTTTATTCTAAAAAATAACTCCATTTCTAGATTTCCATAAAGCCCAACAAATAGAAGATATCCCAACCAAAACAAGTTTTTTGTCCTCCTTCCCAAAGGAGTCTAACCAAGATCCAAAGCACTCTTGCATTGACATAGGAGTTTGCTTTAGACCAAATGTACATTTGATTAGACTCCAAATCAAAGAAGCAACCGAGCAAGAAAAAAAACAGATGATCTACTGTTTCATCCTTCCCACAAAACATACAGTTTTTTCTCCCTTCCATCCTCTCTTCAACAGTGAATCTCTCGTAAGTATACTTTTTTTAACACTCAGCCAAAGAAAAACCTTGATCTTAGCTGGAACTTTAATTTTCCACAGGAATTTCCGTGGGAATCAAAGTCCATCAGCCACCAGTTTTCCCGTACATTGATTTCACTGTAAACTTGACCGAAATTTAGAATCCCGTATTATTATTTGTGCGCAATAGCCGTGTAAATTCTGCTCCAAAATGATGACACATCACGCGTGACGTGACACACTTTATGTACAACTCACTCACGTATACGTGCATCCTAGTACACCGGACGCGCCAAACCTTTGCACGCCGTCGCGCGTGCATGCGTGCGCACGCACACCAAAAATCGAGAAGAAGAAACCGCGACTCACTTGACTTGATTAGTTGACGCGAACGTCCATCCACGGGTTATCGTCTCATCGAGATGCTGATCAACTCTCGGCGTGGACGTCGGGGGCGGCTTTCTTGACTGCCGGCGGCGGCGGGGGCAGCTGGTTGCCGTCGGAGTCGAAGGCGATGTGCCCGGAGAACTGCAGCGGCCGGCACTTGTCCCCCATGATGATGGCCTTCCTCCACACGGCCTCGTCGTCGTCGTCCAGCCCCAGAGCGGCCACCGCCTCCTCGTCGTCGCTGCTGCTGCCGCCCGGCGCCCGCCTGTTCCACGACACCATCCTGGCCGCCTTGCCGCCGATCCCGCTGAGCGTGGCCGACAGCAGGCGCTTCCGGTTGCTCGCGCCGACGCTGCTGTCCGATTTCGGCAACGGCGCGGACGACGAGGACCCGCGCTGCTGCCCCCACAGCTTCTCGTGCGTGCTGCTGGTGCACAGCGACACCACGACCGCCGCGACGACGAGCACCACGAAGACGACGAGGACGAGACTCGCCGCCCCCGGCGCTCCGGCGGCGTGGTCGGCGGCGAAGAGAAGGAGCCTTGCCATGTCGCCGCAGTACTGTGCTGGCTTAGGTTACAAGCCGGGGAACAGAGTAGCCGCGGCTTATATGCACGCACGCACGCGCGCGCGCGCGATCGGGCACCGGAGACTGGACTGGAGAGAAGAGAATCGTGGCTGGACATGGCGCTCAAATTCCCCGGCCGTGCAGGACCGGTTAGATTGACCCGGCCAGCGGCGACGGCGATTGACGCTACGGGTCGTCGCCCGCCCGCCGGAGACTCGCGCTAGCAGACACCAGATTTCAAAACTCACGACCTACTGCGCACGGGGCAGGGGCACTTACCACTTACCACTAGACTGAGCGTCTTTAATTCTAGGTACCACAGAAATTTATTTGCATTTTAATCCATAACATTTTTTTTCTGTTCCAAATCATGTCGATTTTTAGGTCTTTTTGCAATGCCCCATGGCAAAAAAACTTCGATAATTTTTAATTATTCTTGGCAATTTTGAGAATATTTTTTAACTCTCATATGGCAGTTTTGTTATTGAGAGCATGACATTTTAATAACTAATAAATGGTATTTTTATTATAAGAGGATGGCAGTTTAATTATCAATAACATGATATTTTTATTATTAATAACATGACATATTAACTAAGAGCATATCAGTTTTATCGTTAAGAGCATGACATTGTTATTATTAATAGGATGGTAGTTTTATTGTTGACAGGTTGGAATTTTCATTTTTGTTTCCATGCCATTTTATTAATCAAGAGGATGACAGTTTTATTATTAAGAGGATTACATATTTTTTTTCATTGGCAAGGCATTTTTTATGAATTTTTGCACAGTACACCAATAATTTTTTTACACATGGACAATTTTTGTTGCTGTCCATGGGGGAAATAAAGAAAAAAATGTTCTCAAAAAACATGACAATTTTTGCACAGTGAAACGTCTCCATGAAGAATATCATAAATATACTTTTCATAGATCATACGACACATTTTTTTATTCATACCATTGTAAATTTATCAATTTGAAAAATGTCAATTTTTTAAAGTAACATGGCATTTTTGATATTTTTAGAATCATGTCGTTTTTTATAAATTTATGTTCCATCTGCTTTTTAAAGAAATTGTATTTTTTCAAGACATTTAAGAAAACAATTAACTAGGCCTCTGGGTTTCGCCCCGGCCTTCCCTAGAGAGAGAATCAACTGAAAAACAAGAGAGATAATCAGGTGGAGGAGGCAAGGCGGGGTGACAACATACTATTGAGTGATTAGTGCCCCTGGTCGATGAGAGGCAGGGATGGGTGGAAGCCGGGAGCAGAGACTTGGTGATGTTAACAGATAATGCAAGAACCTCCAGTGGTGTAATCGATGGATGACACTGCACCGTCGGCCTCCATGCATGAGCGTGCTCGTGTCATGTGTAGGGGGGAAATATCAGGTGCTCCAGCCCATGCAATGATACGCTGCTCCGAAACATCCAGGTGCGTCAGATCTGCATGAAGGGGCATGATCAATTGACCGATCTATTTCAATATGCCCCCTTGCAACATTTGCATCTGCCCCTGAAACTTCACGTCTTTGCAACTTACTCACATGTCTGATCCTCCCCGTCGCATCAAAAATTATCTTGACTTCACCCGCCGTCAAGTTGAAGTCGCTGATTTGGCGCCAGAGGTAGTAAATAGATGAATAGCAATTGATATAGATATTAGCGAAGCCATAGGTACATGTTAGATGAGGGGGCCAATGCCCCCCCCACCAACCCCCTGAATCAATGGAAGCCTTGCATGGAATTTTTTAGCCTTCTACATCCCCCCTCACAAACATTGATGGTTTGTCTTTTCCTCTCTACAAGAAGTTCATGAATTTGAAAACAATTTTTTAAATTGCTCACAAATCTAAAAATAGTGGATGCAAAAATAAGAACGAAGAAAAAGAAAAAAAAAGCAAAAAAGGCTATAGAAACTCAGCACAAAAAACCACCAAGAAACCAGCCAAAAAATGATGAAAGGTTCCGAAACTGATCCAAAAAAGAATGTTGTATCGGCATCACAACCCCATGCTAGAGAGTAGGTGTTCCTTACCACTTAAGCCACTTAATCTGGAACAAGTTTTGGATTTTCGAATTGTTTTCCAATATTGAAATGAATATCAAAATTCTGAAAAATGGAAATTTTGTAGACCATGTATTAAAAATTGTTCACCATGTATTAATGAAAGAAAAAGGGAAAGAAAATAAAGAAAAAGAATGAAAAAACCGGATGGGAAAAACCAACAAACAAAACCCCCAAAAAACATGAAACAACCAAAAAAGAAAAATCGATAAAACACAGAAAAAATGAATAGAAAAACGAACTAGCTAACGGCAGCACGCGTTGTCACATACTGGGTCGGCCCACCCATGGGCGAAGCCAGTTATGTTTCCGCCCGATCTGCCGGATTTACGAGTCTTTTAGTTACAAAAGAAAAGAGATAGTAAATGTTGTTGGGAGATGAAGGGAGCAACTAGTTGAAGGGCGCACCTTCGGAAGCTTCCAAATGATCACTTGGACTTGGTGCAGTCTCGCCACTGGAAGAGCTCTGGGCACTCCCTTCAGTTATATTTTTTTCGTATGCGTTTTTAGCTTTTTAGACGGTTTTTTCTGTTTTTTTTTGTTTTTTCATCTGTCTTTTTTAGCTTTTGAACAAAACAAAATTTATATTCTTTTTCTTGCGAAAAACGTGTTTTTTTTCGCAAGAGGCACGGCCATGCCTCACGGAAACGGGAAAATGCATTTTCATTTTTTTCCTTAGGCGAGAGGCACGACTGTGCCTCTCGGAAATGAGAAAAACACATCAAGATTGTGGTGTTACTTGGGAGCCTCCGTCAAGATTGTGGAGTTGAACCAAGGAGTTTGTAAGGGCAAGGAGATCGTCTACTTCATGAAGATCTATCCAAGTGAGGCAAATCCTTCGTGGTCGTTGGCCATGGTGGGATAGACAAATGTTGCTTCTTGGTGGACCCCTTCGTGGGTGGAGCCCTCCGTGGATGCGCAGCCGTTACCCTTCGTGGGTTGATGTCTCCATCAACGTGGATGTACGATAGCACCACCTATTGGAACCGCGCTAAAAATCTCCGTGTCAACATTGCTTTTGCTCCCTCCAAACTCCTCCCATTTACTTTCTTGCAAGTTGCATGCTTTACTTTTCGCTGCTCATATACTCTTTGCATGCTTGCTTGAAATGTGTTGAGATTGCTTGACTAGTGCTAAGTTGCTAAAATCTGCTAAAAACTAAAATTAGGAAAAGGTTAAGCTTTTGTTTGGTCAAGTAGTCTAATCACCCCATCCTCTAGACATACTTTCGATCCTACAGGATGATCAGTTCTGGGGACCTGATTGACGGTTTTGCCGTCTTGGCTCGCTTTGTATTCAAGAGACTGCTGCTGGCTGGCTCTTGGTAGCTCTTGGAGTGACTGAAGAAGGATGGATCCTCGTGGTCGTGAAGCTTGAGGCCGTGGTGATGGATGGAGCCGTTGGTTGATCAGATAGTTCTTTTTAGAATTGTTAGTAATAACAAACAATGGTAGCTTGCTTGGTGTATTTTGTTGGCAGCTAGCTAGCTCTTAGAGATGAAAATCCTGGTATTGATGACAGGAGGAGGCAAAGCACACAAGTTGTATTTTGCTCATGTACATGTGATATCTCATTTATAATACCATATATAATTGTTATTAACCTCAATCTCCGGCTCCCAACCGCGTTATGCTGCCAAAATTTCTATCTAAATTTTCCATGACTTGTCAAAATTTTGGCCTTGTTTGTAAGAAAACAAAACTTTGGGCGTTGGCCGCGAAATTCTGGGCTCTTGTTTGTAAGGAAACAAAAGCTCTATGGTGCTGACTGCAAAATGTTTGCATTGACAAAGCTCCTTGTTTTTAAACGAGAAGAGGCGTGCATTCATGCCCGCCTTAATTTTTTTCCTGTATATTTTTTGTTTTTTGCTTTATTTAATTTTTTAAAGTTTTTGAGTGATTCTTTTTGCTTTAAGTCACAAAAATTATAAATTTTCTATGAAATACAAATTCTATGAAATTTAAAATCCAGAACATATTTTATGAAAATGTGACCAATTTTTGGAAATGCGAACAAAATTTTGAAACTCCAAATATTTTCACTTGATTTTCTTTGGAATTTCTGAATAATTTTTAACATTGCGAACATTTTTTGAAAATGTGAACAAAATTGTAAAATTATGAACATTTTCAAAAATGTGAACAAAATTGTAAAATTATGAAATATGAATGTTGAAGCTGGGCTCAAAATAATGAATCGGAGCCATGATTAACAGGGGCCCATTATTTTGTTGAGGATAATTTTGTCCGTATACCAATCTTGTGTGTCTGGTGATCTATTATGTTGTCGTGAGATCTTCACGGCGTGATGACGGATTATAATTTTGTTACCGTGAGAGCTAACTTACAAATGGCCAACTAGCTTAAATATCAAACAGACCCAGGAGCAGCCGCAGAGTCCAGAGGATAATTTTTTATTACTGTTTGAAAGACATTTTGTTAATTAAGAGGGTGCCAGTTTTATTAATAAGAGAAAGTCAATTTCATTTTTAATTGAAATTATAATTTTTTATGAATTTTGCACAGTGGATCAAATAAATCGAAAATTTACAGATGGACATTTTTTTTGTCCATGGAAAAAAATAAAGAAAAATGTTCTCCAAAAACATGGCATTTTTTGCGCACTGAAACATCTTCACAGAAAATTGCATACATTTTTTAAGTGTAATTTGTAAGCTATGCAAAAAAAGAAATTCCGGCCCAAAAACGAAAAAAGCGGCCCATTTGAAAATACATATTTGTCTTTTCTTTGTACGCCATGTGTCAAAGTAGAATGTTGTGAAATTTTGTACACGCGTAGTATACATGTGTATATGTGCTTACAAATAAGTTCATTATTTTTTTGGCCTTGTAGAAAATGATTTTTTTGGAAACGGGCACCTTGGTGCCCGTGCGACACTTGCTGTTTGCACCCCTTCCCACTTCTCTTTCTCTCGGTCGGCATGGCTGGATGGGACTTCTTGGGCTGCCACATGCGCAACAGTTTTTACCAATCTAGCTCCAGCCCAACAATTGTCTTCCTGGCCTAAAAAACAATTGTCTTCCTACATGACCATGGTCCTTTTTAGCTTTAGAAAACCAAGATATGTGATGTCGATGATTTACGATGCTGTGCATTCTTTGCTCACCTTATACTATAGGATGAACATTGTATTGCATGCCTTTATTTATTTATTTTTGAATAAGTCATCTAAGTAGAGGATCCCCACCTAAGGGTGAACCATAGGTTCAAGTTACAAGAGTTATAAGGTAGCACCGGTGTGTGAGGAGAGGTAGTGCCCCCAAGACAAAGCGTTTGCCTTTTGACTAGGTTCTTTAAACCTATGACTATGAGTCTGGAGTGTGAAATCGTCAATAATATTTGAGAAAGTAATGTGAGGGGGGTGAGTGTCGTTGCCGAAGACTTTTGGCCTTTTTTGAGTCCCAAATTTTCCGCAGGATGGTGAGGAGGACCCGCCACATGTTTGTGTCGATGCGAAGCTCAACAAAGTACTTAATTACTGATTTTTTGTTGTTGTGAAATTACTTAATTACTGACTGCAAAAACAGTGTAAACACTAAGGCAATCATAGTGACAAACCCTATTGTGATAGTAATAATAATTAGATAGGGTACCAATACATCAAGCACAAGTTTTCTGATCTACTCCAATTGACAAGCCTTAATGCACACACCATAATCAAGCACGATCCAAACAACCCTAGCTAGTTTTAATCAAATCCGTCTGCATACTCGCTCACCACACCATAGGCGTGCATGCAATGCATGCCCGCCTGAATTTAAACGAGAAAACTCCTCACAGTAGTAAGGTAGCACAATTAAGTTTCAGACGTTGTCAGAGGTGGTGGAGGAAGGCGGCAGGAGAGGCTGGGTGATGGAGGAGGCCAGCTTGGCGCTCCGGACCTCGCGCTCGCCGCCGCCGGAGGAAGCTGGGGACGCAGCGGCCATGAGCGCCTCCTTGCCGATGCGCGACCTCTCCTCGCTCTTGCCCCAGAGCACGAGGTAGAGGCCAGTGATGATGAGCGCGGCGCCGATGATCCCGCCGAGGTAGAACTTCTCGCCGAGGGTGAGGGAGGCCATGATGGCGACGACGAGCGTCTGCACGGGCTGGTACACGGCCACGAACACCGGGCCCCCGCGGTCGATGCACCAGATCTGCACTGCGAACGCCACGCCGGACGCGATGAAACCCTGCATACATTACCGTTTCCATTTGCCATGTCAGCGGCCACCTTACGTCTGCATAATCATTTCCATATCTCTTGAGAGTCAAAAGCAAGCAGCTTAAGATCTGAGACATGGATCATCATGCCTTCCACTCACTGACTTGATATATATTTACACTGAATAAAATAATACTATAATTTGCAAAAGGAGTACTGCTATAGATCGGTGATCCTGACAGAGAGGTGTACAGGTTGTTGCATTGCACCACTTTTAATAAATTTGTTTACCACTACTCCTTTAGCAAATTATCGTATCATTTGCACCACAGACGGAGAGTAGAAATTAGTATGTGATCGGGATTCCAAAATACTGGTAGTGTAAAAAACGCTCTATAGCAGTACTCCTTTTGAGACCGAGGAAGTAACTAATTCTTAACTGCGAAATATATAGGGCGCTAATAGAAATGCTTACGGCGTAGAGGATGGTGAAGACTTCGGAGCCGGAGTGGAAGACCCAGGCGCCGGCGTCCCTCTCGAAGAAGGCGGCGATGATGAGGAACTGGATGACGCCGAAGAAGCAGGTGTAGGAGGTGACCGACAGCCTCGCGGGGTACTTCTTGAGCACGGGTGCCTGCAGCACCAGCCAGCCGGACCACGAGAGGCAGTGGCCGATGAGGTACACGCACCCCAGCGTCCAGTTCTTGCCCTCCCCGGCCACGGCCGCCAGAAACGGCACCTCCTGCAACGACGGCTTGTCGTCGCCGGTAGGGGCGAAGATGGTGGGGCCTTGGTAGAGCGTGATGACGGACGCGCCTGCGACGCACGCGAGCGTGCCCAGCACCTTGGCGACGCCGTCGCGGCGGTCGAGGCGCACCTTCTCGATGCGGAGCGCGGCGGCCATGCCGAAGGTGATGGCCGGCACGGAGTTCTGGATGGCGGAGGCGAAGGTGGGGGAGGTGTTGTCGAGGCCGAGGAGGTAGAAGCCCTGGTTGGCGGTGATGCCGCAGAGGGCGAGGAAGAAGAAGTGGACGGCGAGGCCGAGGGTGAGCCTGGGGCGGTCCTTCTTCTCGAGGAAGTAGGCGAAGGGGACGAGGAGGAAGAGCGCGATGATGTTGCGGTAGACGGGGAAGACGAGCTTGCTGATCCCCATGTTGAGCGCGAGGCGGGACACGACGTGGAAGCCGGCGTAGCCGAACTGCAGCGCCAGCATCGCCACGTGGAGCTGCGCCTTCTCCGGCATCCCGCAGACCCGGCGAGCATCCACCGCGTCCGCCATGGCTGCACCCTCTCCTCACTTGATCTCTCCCTAGATCGAGATAGAAGCTGCTGCTGGAGCGAGGTGGCGATGAGAGACTAGAGAGAGGAAGGCCTAGGCCAGGGATGAGGTGAGTGAGGAGTGCAACCAGGGGTATCTAGCTATATAGACGCGCGACATTCCACTTGGACGTCAGTAGGTGAGCATGCTACAGAGAGTGACACTCAGCTAGAGGCAGACAGTGAAGTGAGCCATGGTTGGTCGGAGAAGACCTTGGTGCATGGGCATACGCCGACCGAGCGACCCCTTCATGCATCCCACTCGTATCATGTACTGCCTCAAGATTCCTGAGATCACAGTCGGAAGTGTATAGTATTTCTCCAGAGCTGTCAATGTCGTAGGTACGATCCACTTTGGTACCTCCCATGGAAATACTCACACACCTTTAGCAAGCTGTAGTTTTGTGCGTGCTGCAAAGTTGAACCACTTGAGTTCTTCACTGGCCAACCAGTACTAAACATCAACCGCTGCTGGCTTTTTCCCCCCGCCGGGAAAACCGGTGTTGGCTTTGTTCAGCTCAACTTTCCAGGCCATGTTTCTCCCAAGCGGAAACTAGCGCACTACCGGTAGGTACCGGCACATCCTTAGCCGTTCCTCTCTACATCAAGATTAGTACTTCTTTTTTCTATAAGATATCAATCTTTTCCTTACATGAATACACATTAATACAAACATGGAGGGGGTCCATAACAACAGTTTTTTGTGTCAGATGAGGAAGGAGAGAAGCGTTGCATGCGCAGAGATTCCCTCTCCAACTAAAGACTTGTATTTTATTTTATTTTTATATCATTTTGAACGGCTCACAAATTTGGTACCGAAATTTTTTTTCTGAAACTTTTTAGTTTTTACATATTTGAATTCTTGGTGAATAGACCGTTAAAAGAAGACCGACCCTGAATATATTTTGGACGAGTTTAAAGTACCGATTTCACAAAGTTCACATATTTTATAATAATATATTTCACTCATTTCAAAAAATATTTCATAATAGCATATTTCACTCATTTAAAAAATCATAATAAGATAGTTTGCTCATTTCAAAATAAATTTCATAATAACAGATTTCGCTCATTCCATATAACATATTTCACAACTTTCATAATAACATATTTAAAACGGATTTCACTTATTCCATGTAACATATTTCACTCATTTCAAAAAGGATATCCTAATAACATACATATTCCAAGATTTCATTAATAACATATTTCACTCACTTCAAAAAGGATATCATTATAACATATTCCACTCATTTCAGAAAAGATTTCGTAAATAACATATTTCACTCATTTCATACTAACATATTTTACTCATTTCAAAAAGGATATCATAATAAAATATTCCACTCATTTCAGAAAAGATTTCGTAAATAACAAATTTCACTCATTTCATTATAACTTATTTCACTCATTTCAAAAAAGATTTCATAGATACTTGTTTTCATTATTCGCTCCGCCTTCCTTTGAGCTGAGCACAGACGTGGCAGTCTCCGCGGCATTGGTTCTTTCAAGCTTGTTGACATCGTCGTCGTTGGAGAGATTGGCTGCTAGCTCATGGAGCGCGGGAGAAGGGTTTGTGCCGGAGGAGATGCCCTGTGGACGAGCGCTGCCAGGGAAGTGTCGCAAAAAATGTCGCGGATCTGGCAACAGGCAAGCAAAAGGCGGCGAAGGTGGGCCAACGGGAGATGAGGCTGTGGAGGGTGAGCTTCGGGGTGAGGTCCATTGGCCCACTAACCATCATTTTTATTAATTCTAAGTATAATGGAGCTGCCCAGTTAGTTATGAAAAAACTGGGTGAAAACCACTGCAACACATGAATCGTGCACACAACATCTTCAAGGTTGCACATTGGCATCACCAGCATCACTTTTCACCGAGCAAGCGACTCCAACTCATGCCGGACGGCTGCCGACAAAGTCCACACAGCAAAGGTCACAATCAGCCACACAAAAACCATATGACATGCAACCGGCCACACGTCAACGACCTGCAAGCATGGTGCCACGAAAGATCACTGAACGGACCACCCGTTGCCCAGATCGTCGCCACCTGAACATAGCCGCCACAACTCCAACTTCACAACAAGAAACAACCGAGGCGATCTTAGCTCATGCTTATGTGGTAGTTGGTTTTGCCCATGTCCTATATGGTATTATGTTCTTGTTGTTGGGACTTCTTGCACATTCGTTGAGATCTTCTTTGAGTCATTAGTTGTCATTTATACAAACCTACACATTTCATTCTTATCCCATGCTTTATGGAGATTGTCATTTGCGTGGCATTAAGCATCTGGAAAGAACAAACAATTTATTTTTCAATGCTGAGATCCATCTTCCCTATGCTTTCACGTCTGGTTACAAATTGATATTCAACTTCATAGTTTTCTGTGAAGCCATGCCTAGTTTGATCCCCGATTGATTCATTGGTGCAATTTTTCTCTAAATTCTGTGATATTTCCTTTTCATGACCGCTTCATGTAAATATTGTGAACAGTGGTGGAGCTCTATGAGGGCCAACCTGGGCCACCGCCCCCCAGCCCACAAGATTTTCTTTGAGTATCCCTTGTCATATAGGCCATATAATCAATGGAAATCGGCCCAAAACTGTTCTAGCCGCCCCCAGCCCATCGCCCCTCCAGGAATTTGGCAAGCGCCGCCACTGATTGTGAAGACTCCTTTTTATTCTATAAAGGTGAAGCCTCCTTTCTTAGTCTATGAAATAGGGGACCCACATCGTATTATGGGCAAAAGAAGATAATTATTAGACATACACATTAATGTAGAACCCTCTACTAAGATTTTTTTTTCAAAAACTAAAATGGACACAACAACATATAAAGATATGGTACATTCAAGTGGTAAAAATTAGCATTTAATGTCGTCAATTTTGTATTTTTATTCTTTGTAGATTTAGATGGAATTTAGTGTAGCAAAATTTCCCAAACTATTTTTTAAATAGCATAACTTTCATGAGTTCTACTTTTGGAATGGTGTATTTGTAAACATAGATTCTTTAATTTCATAATAATAAGTTTTGGATCATGATACTAACACAATTATATGGTTAATATTATTGGACACAACAAAAATAAATAGTAGTTGGCATTGTATGTAAAGACTATAAATTTTAGAAATACATAAATTTATTGATAAACTGAAACTTAAAAAATAAAAATATTTAGTATAAACATGTGATGGTCATTTGTTATTAGTGGCCCACTACACAATAATACTAACCAAAAGTTTGGTGGTTGGCTGCGGCTATGAATTGCACGGGCTCAGGCGGGCTCTCTTTGAGCCTGTTGGGGCTCGCGGCTGGAGGTAGGAGATGGAGGCGTTGTGAACAATGAGATCTGATCTGGACAATCATATGTGATGAAGAACGAACTGGTTGTGTAGGGTTTTCGGTGGAAAGGTAGGAGGAACTCTATCTCTCCTCGGATCTAAAAATGGGGGGAGGTCGGGGAAGGTGTTTCGTGGTGCACGAAATATGAGAAGGTGGTCTCTCAAACAAATTAGGGTTTTCACTAATTGGAAGTTGAGACCTTCCTTATGTACGAAGGGGTGTTGGGCTGATTAGGTGGAAAGTTTTGTTGGTATAGGTTTTCAGCATTTTAAAAAAGAGATAAAGGTCAAAAACATTTTTATTTAGGAAAACATGTATATATTTATAAGATATATTGCCTCCATATTCAAACGTTCGGGTATTAAATGAACTCGAAATCAAGCAAAATTTGATATGTGGCCTCAATATAGTATAACAAGATCACACGCACAAATTTGACTCATTTTTAGAACAATTAATTCCCATTTACTAAATAATTCTTAGATATTGTAACACAACCATGTGCGGGTGAGTCTTAGAGAAACGGACGATAGAAACAAAGAGTATTTATTCATCTTTTTTAGAAAACAGTGAAATAGGCTAGAGGTTTGAACAAACATCCGGATAACCCGGTACAAAGGCAACATGATGCTGATGCAATGCTGATGATGTCATAATGATGAAAAAAAGAACAATCAATTTTCTAATGCTAATGATGCCTACCTCCCCTATGTCGGCTCGTGCAACGCCCAACCACGGCCGCTAGGATACGGGTGCTAGGAGCACGCCCAGACCGTCCACCCAATGATGAGGGCGCCGGAGTGGCCGAGACCCGTCCCCGAAGATGAGCGAAAGAGGTGTCGTGAGCCGCGCCAGAACGGGCACGCAGGCAATGTCAATTGCGCAGCATGCCGCAGTAGATGCGCCCGTGCCACTACTACATCTTGAGCTTGCGTTGGTTTTCGTTGAAGAGGAAAGGGTGATGCAGCAATAGTAGCGTAAGTATTTCCCTCAATTTTTGAGAACCAAGGTATCAATCCAGTAGGAGGCTCCTCAAAAGTCCCACGCACCTACACAAACAAACAAAGAACTCGCAACCAACGCAATAAAGGGGTTGTCAATCCCTTCACGGCCACTTGCGAAAGTGAGATCTGATAGAGATAGTATGATAAGATAAATATATTTTGGCATTTTATAACATAGATTGGAAAAGTAAAGATGCATATAAAAGTAGATTGAAAGCTTATATGATAAAAGATAGGCCCGGGGGCCATAGGTTTCACTAGTGGCTTCTCTCAAGATAACATAAGTATTACGGTGGGTGAACAAATTACTGTCGAGCAATTAATAGAAAAGAAAATAATTATGAGATTATCTAGGCATGATCATGTATATAGGCATCATGTCCGTGACAAGTAGACCGACTCCTGCCTGCATCTACTACTATTACTCCACACATCGACCGTTATCCAGCATGCATCTAGAGTATAAAGTTCATAAGAACAGAGTAACGCATTAAGAAAGATGACATGATATAGAGGGATAAACTCAAGCAATATGATATAAACCCCATATTTTTATCCTCGATGGCAACAATACAATACGTGCCTTGCAATCCTTTCTGTCACTGGGTAAGGACACCGCAAGATTGAACCCAAAGCTAAGCACTTCTCCCATGGCAAGAAAGATCAATCTAGTAGGCCAAACCAAACTGATAATTCGAAGAGACTTGCAAAGATAACTCAATCATACATAAAAGAATTCAGAGAAGATTCAAATATTTCTCATAGGTAAACTTGATCATAAACCCACAATTCATCGGATCTCGACAAACACACCGCAAAAAGAGTTTACATCGAATAGATCTCCACAAAAGAGGGGGAGAACATTGTATTGAGATCCAAAAAAAGAGAAGAAGTCATCTAGCTAATAACTATGGACCCGAAGGTCTGTGGTAAACTACTCAGAACTCATCGGAGGGGCTATGATGTTGATGTACAAATCCTCCGTGGTCGATTCCCCCTCCGGCGGAGCGCCGGCGAAGGCTCCAAGATGGGATCTCGCGGATACAGAAGGTTACGATAGTGGAAATTGTGTTTTGGTGGCTCCCTGGATGTTTTCGGGGTACGTAGGTATATATATGAGGAAGAAGTACATCGCTGGCCGCTCGAGGGGCCTAGGAGACAGGGGGCGCGCCCAGGAGGTGTGGGCGCACCCTCCTATCTCCTGGCCGCCTCGATGTCTTATTGACTTGCACTCCAAGTTCTCTGGATCATGTTCGTTCCAAAAATTAGGCTCCCGAAGGTTTCATTCCGTTTGGACTCCGTTTGATATTCCTTTTCTTC
The DNA here is from genome assembly GCF_002162155.2 of Triticum dicoccoides. NCBI lineage: Eukaryota > Viridiplantae > Streptophyta > Magnoliopsida > Poales > Poaceae > Triticum > Triticum dicoccoides. The sequence goes on along the minus strand of NC_041385.1, from coordinate 4,809,497 downwards.
GAAATACTAAAATAGGCAAAAAAAACAGCAATACGGGCTGCGCCTCCGGTTAGTCCCAAAAATGATATAAATGTGTAAAATAAAACCCATAAACATCCAAAAGGGGTAATATAATAGCATGAAACAATAAAAAAAATTATAGATACATTGGAGACGTATCAAGCATCCCCAAGATTAATTCCTGCTCATCCTCGAGTAGGTAAATGATAAAAACAGAATTTTTGATGTGGAATGCTACCTAGCATAATTCTCAATGTAATTTTATTTATTGTGGCATGATTGTTCAGATCCAAATGATTCAAGATAAAAGATTATAAAACATAAAAATAGTAATACTTCGAAGCATACTAATAAATAATCATGTCCTATCAAAATAGCATAGCCAAAGAAAGCTTATCCCTACAAAATCATATAGTTAGGCCATGCTTCATTTTCATTACACAAAATACTCCCATCATGTACAACCCCGATGACGAGCCGAGCAATTGGTTCATACTTTTTAACGCGCTTCAGCTTTTTTTCAACTCTTACGCAATACATGAGCGCAAGCCATGGACATAGCACTATGGTGGTATATGGTGGTGGTTGTAAGGACAAAAAGGGAGAAGATAGTCTCACATCAATTAGGCGTATCAACGGGCCATGGAGATGCCCATTAATAGATATCAATGTGAGTGAGTAGGGATTGCCATGCAACGGATGCACTAGAGCTATAAATATATGAAAGCTCAACAAAAGAAACTAAGTGGGTGTGCATCCAACTTGCTTGCTCACGAAGACCTAGGGCATTTTGAGGAAGCCCATCATTGGAATATACAAGCCAAGTTCTATAATGAAAAATTCCCACTAGTATATGAAAGTGACAACATAGAAGACTCTCTATCATGAAGATCATGGTGCTACTTTGAAGCACAAGTGTGGAAAAGATATAGTAGCAATTGTCCCTTCTCTCTTTTTCTCTCATTTTATTTTTTTCTTTTCTCTTTCTTTTTCTTTTTTTTTCTTTTTTTTTCTTTGGCCTTTCTTTTTTTTCTCTTTTTGGCCTTCCTCTTTTTTTCTTTTCTTTTCTCTTTTTTTCTTTCTTTGTAAAGTCCGAAGTCTCATCCCGAAGTGGGGGATCATAGTCTTCATCATCCTTTCCTCACTGGGACAATGCTCTAATAATGAAGATCATCACACTTTTATTGATTTACAACTCAAGAATTACAACTCAAAGCTAGAACAAGATATGACTCTATATGAATGCCTCCGGCGGTGTACCGGGATATGCAATGAACCAAGAGCGACATGTATGAAAATTATGAAGGTGGCTTTTCCATAAATACGATGTCAACTACATGATCATGCAAAGAGCAATATGACAATGATGGAGCGTGTCATAATAAACGGAACGGTGGAAAGTTGCATGGCAATATATCTTGGAATGACTATGGAAATGCCATAATAGGTAGGTATGGTGGCTATTTTGAGGAAGGTAAATAATGGGTGCATGCTACCGGCGAAAGTTGCGCGGTATAATAGAGGCTGGCTAAATGGAAGGATGAGTGTGCGTATGTCCATGGACTCACATTAGCCATAAAGAACTCATATACTTATTGCAAAAATCTACTTATCCCTCAAAGAAAATTACTACTATGCATGCCCCTAGAGGGATAGATTGGTAGGAAAAGACCATCGCTCGTCCCCGACTGCCACTCATAAGGAAGACACTCAAAAGCGCACAACAAATCTGTCACACAACTTTTACCATACGTGCATGCTACGGGACTTGCCAACTTCAACAAAAGTATTCCTCAATTTCATAATTACCCACTAGCATGACTCTAACATTACTACCTTTATATCTCAAAACAATTATCAAGCATCAAATTGATCCTAGTGTTTAGTGCACTTTCTATGATAGTTTTTATTATACCCAACTTGGATGCTCATCATTCTAGGACCAAATTCATAAACATAGCAAATACCATGCTGTTCTAAGAGACTCTCAAAATAATATAAGTGAAGCATGAGAGACTAGCAATTTCTATAAAATTAAGCCACCGCCGTGCTTTAAAACATATAAGTGAAGCACTAGAGCAAAAACTATCTAGCTCAAAAGATATAAGTGAAGCACATAGCATATTCTAATAAATTCTAATCAAGTAGGCTTCTCCCAAAAGGTGTGTACAACAAGGATGATTATGGTAAACTAAAAAGCAAAGACTAATATAATACACGACGCTCCAAGCAAAACACATATCATGTGGCGAATAAAAATATAGCTCCAAGTAAAGTTACCAATGAACGAAGACGAAAGAGGGGATGCCTTCCGGGGGCATCCCCAAGCTTAGGCTTTTGGCTATTCTTGAATATCTTGGGGTGCCTTGGGCATCCCCAAGCTTAGGCTTTTGCCAGTCCTTATTCCATAGTCCATCAAAGCTTTACCCAAAACTTGAAAACTTCACAACACAAAACTCAAGAGGAAATCTCATAAGCTCCGTTAGTGAAAGAAAAAAAACCACCACATAAGGTACTGTAATGAACTCATTCTTTAATTATTTTTGTGTTAAACCTACTGTATTTCAAGTTCTCTATGGTTCATACCACTTAATACTAGCCATAGATGCATTAAAATAAGCAAACAACACACGAAAAACAGAATCTGTCAAAAACAGAACAGTCTGTAGCAATCTGTAACTAACGCAAACTTCTGGAACTCTAAAAATTCTACCAAAATAGGCAGTCCTGGACAATTTGTTTATTGATGAGCAGAAAAAAAGAATCAAGGCAAAATCACGTTTCTGTGAGTTATTGAATTTTTTCTCGGGAGCGCAAAGTTTCTGTTTTTCAGCAGAATCAAATCAATTATCATCATAGGTTATCCAATAGGTTCTACTTGGCACAAACACTAACTAAAGCATAAAAACACATCTAAACAGAAGGTAGATGCAAAATTTATTACTAAACAGGAACAAAAACAAAAAACACAAAGAAAATTGGGTTGCCTCCCAACTAGCGCTGTCGTTTAACGCCCCTAGCTAGGCATTAAAGCAAAGATAGATCTAAGTAGTGTCATCTTTGGCACTCAATTCCTCAATAGAGCACTTATGATCTTCAAGGGTTTCTCCCTTTTTAGCAATGATTAAACCTTTAGGCAAAAATTCAAGAAATTCGTTTGTAGCAAAAGGTTCCTTAACGATAGAGAGACAATTGGGATGAACACTTATGGATTTGAGATCCGCGTCTCCCTTACTAGAAGATTCACCCTTATTTTTAGGAACATAAATAAACTTGGAAGTTTTGGTAGGGGGGTTTGGAGTGTTTTTCATGGAAGAAAACGCGGAACCTAGGTTAGAATGATATCCTCAAGTTTACCGATTCTTGCAGAATCTAGATCTATTTTTTCATTTACTATAGGTTCTTTCTCTTTAAGATTTTTCAAAGTAACTCCAACCCTAGATCCATATTGGGTAATGTGATTATGAATCTTTTTATCCAAATTTTCAATCAACTCAACAGTAGCAACTTTATTTTCAATAATATCAAGCCGTTGCATCACATGTTCTACAGTTAAAACCGTTCCATTAACCAAAAGAGGTGGTGGGCCAAACAAATCTAACATAGCATTATAAGCATCAAACGTATGGTTACTCAAGAAATCCCCTCCGGTAACGGTATCAAGAACGCATCTATTCCAAGGAGTAATGCCTACATAAAAATTGTGAAGAAGAACAGAAGTAGAAAGCTTCATAGTAGATCTATTTTGAGCATTGCAAATTCTATGCCAAGCATCTTTTAAATGTTCTCCCTCCCTTTGCTTAAAATTGAGAATTTCATGTTCGGGAGTAATAACAAGGATAGGAGGACCAGCCATAACGGCAAGGTAAACGATCTAACACACGAGCAAACAGAAAAAGGCAAGCGAAAAAGAGAGAGAGATTGGGAAAGAGAGGGCAAATAAAACGGCAATGGTGAAGTGGGGGAGAGGAAAACGAGAGGCAAATGGCAAATAAAGTAAATGCAAGGGAGATGAGTTTGTGATGGGTACTTGGTATGTCTTGACTTGAGCGAAGACCTCCCCGGCAAGGGCGCCAAAAATCCTTTTTTCTACGTCTTGAGCTTGCGTTGGTTTTCCTTGAAGAGGAAAGGGTGATGCAGCAATAGTAGCATAAGTATTTCCTCAGTTTTTAAGAACCAATGTATCAATCTAGCAGGGGGCTCCTCAAAAGTCCCACGCACCTACACAGACAAGCAAAGAACTCACAACCAACGCAATAAAGGGGTTGTCAATCCCTTCACGGCCACTTGCGAAAGTGAGATCTGATAGAGATAGTATGATAAGATAAATATATTTTTGGTATTTTATAACATAGATTGGAAAAGTAAAAATGCAAATAAAAGTAGATTGAAAGCTTATATGATAAAAGATAGACCCGGGGGCCATAGGTTTCACTAGTGGCTTCTCTCAAGATAGCATAAGTATTACGGTGGGTGAACAAATTACTGTCGAGCAATTGATAGAAAAGAGAATAATTATGAGATTATCTAGGCATGATCATGTATATAGGCATCACATCCGTGACAAGTAGACGGACTCCTGCCTGCATCTACTACTATTACTCCACACATCGACCGCTATCTAGCATGCATCTAGAGTATTAAGTTCATAAGAACATAGTAACGCATTAAGAAAGATGACATGATGTAGAGGGATAAACTCAAGCAATATGATATAAACCCCATCTTTTTATCATCGATGGCAACAATACAATACGTGCCTTGCAACCCTTTCTGTCACTGGGTAAGGACACCGCAAGATTGAACCCAAAGCTAAGCACTTCTCCCATGGCAAGAAAGATCAATCTAGTAGGCCAAACCAAACTGATAATTCGAAGAGACTTGCAAAGATAACTCAATCATACATAAAAGAATTCAGAGAAGATTCAAATATTTCTCATAGGTAAACTTGATCATAAACCCACAATTCATCGGATCTCGACAAACACACCACAAAAAGAGTTGACATCGAATAGATCTCCACAAGAGAGGGGGAGAACATTGTATTGAGATCCAAAAAGAGAGAAGAAGCCATCTAGCTAATAACTATGGACCCGAAGGTCTGTGGTAAACTACTCACAACTCATCGGAGGGGCTATGGTGTTGATGTAGAAGCCCTCCATGGTCGATTCCCCCTCCGGCGGAGCGCCGACGAAGGCTCCAAGATGGGATCTCACGGATACAGAAGGTTACAGCGGTGGAAATTGTGTTTCGGTGGCTCCCTGGATGTTTTCGGGGTACTTAGGTATATATAGGAGGAAGATGTACATCGGTGGCCGCTCGAGGGGCCCAGGAGACAGGGGGCGCGCCCAGGAGGGGCGGGCACGCTCTCCTATCTCTTGGCCGCCTCGATTGCTTCTTGACTTGCACTCCAAGTCCTCTGGATCACGTTCGTTCCAAAAGTTAGGCTCCCGAAGGTTTCATTCCGTTTGGACTCCGTTTGATATTCCTTTTCTTCGAAATACTGAAATAGGCAAAAAAACAGCAATACGGGCTGGGCCTCCGGTTAGTAGGTTTGTCCCAAAAATGATATTAATGTGTAAAATAAAGTCCATAAACATCCAAAAGGGGTAATATAATAGCATGGAACAATCAAAAATTATAGATACGTTGGAGACGTATCAGCCACCGGCGAGACATCGCACGCCGCCCACGGCGCTGCCAGCCTGCCAGATCTGGCCGAGCCCAGACCAGGCCGCCACGTAGCCACGGGTGCGAGCCCGCCCCGTGAAGCCCACCGCGCTGGCACCAGGCTCCCGCGACCCCACCGCTAGAGCCCGTCGCCGCGCTCCTCACTAGCGCGATGCAACGCAGGAAGCCATTGACCCGCGCCAACCACCCTCGAGCGAGGAGTGAAGAAGCCC
>NC_041385.1:4791949-4803153 GCF_002162155.2 Triticum dicoccoides | reverse complement strand
GTGGGGGACGGAGGGACTTACCTCCTCCCGGGTGGCCCGAACCTGAGTAAATTGCCTGTCTCGTGCCTTACCATCTCAATCCACCGCTTTCAGGCCGTCTGAAAAGATACGTCGTCGTTCAACGGCACCGCGGGTGTCAAGAACACTGGCACACAATGCAACACAGATATTTGGATCGTACTGGATCTGGGTCATCACAATTGTCAGATATAAGCAGATGTCCTTTGGGTGTCTTTTTTCTAGAAGAAAATAACAACTCTAAAACTACAGTTTGACCGTTTAAAGGGAACTACTAACTATAGTTTGCGCAGTCCTATTTTAATGAGCGTTCACTACTTCGATCATACATTGTCTGGCGTCGTGGTGGCGCCGATGGTAGTGAGGTCTGGCACGATCGATGCGTCAGTTTCTGCTTTGAAGATGGATCGATGGAAGACGGTGGTGACGGGCCTTGTAGTGTGCGCATGTGGTGCCCACTGTGAGTGTGCTCGACCCGTGTGTGACCTAGTCCGGGTATGTGCCTAGGTTGGGGCATTCGGCTTTAGATGTTAGGCTTTGGTGCGATGTCTGTTTGGTATTAGGCTCGGACATTTGGCACCCCTTCATCAAGGGAATAGGAGTAGCAACATGTGTTCCAAGATGGTGGCTTCAGGCATACCGATGTACTACTTTGTAAGATCTTTATGATAAGTAATAATATGGATGCATGCCTCGCCTAGATGCAGAAGCCGGGGGTACAACCTCCTTTTCAAAAAAATGATGTGAAAATTGTATGGTTAGCATGCAAGGCATGCTTTTACTTTCTATGGAGGAAGAAGAAACAGGCTGAAGTAGCACTGGTGCTAATGAAATTCACGTTAGTGTTTGTGTGACTAATACGACACATGCAAAGTGACACTCGCTAGTGTTTGTGTGAGCACTGAACTGTGAAGTGCTATGTTATGTGTGTGTCATGTGTCATGTATAGTTACATGTGCTTGCTGCTAGCTCTCAGTTGTCACTAGTCGCTTTAGCAACTGGTGAAGATCGTATTGCCGAAGAGACAGCAGTGGACTGGCTTGTTTAATGGCATATGGTTTGGCGCCACTCCACTAATTGCAGATCGATTGACAGAAAGCGAAGGAGAAAGTGATCGAAATAAATGAGGGCGAGACTAGAATATATATTGGTAATGCTTTTTTGTTTTCTGATAAAGAGAGCTTCCTCTCGGATTTTCTATTGGATAATGTCTTACATCTAACCAGGACCAACAAAGAGCGCAATATATTTGCAATCTATATCTATATTTATATTTATACCTACTAATAAAGGAAATAGGTATTCTTTGTCCGTCATGCTATTTTATGGAAAAAACACTGATGTTTCTGACATTAAACCCACAGTACATATCAAATGTTTTTTAAAATACTCATATCTTCAAAATCGTAACTCCAAATTTAACATGTTATATATGAAATTTGATTAGAAAAATATATAGGAACATCGCAAAAAGATATATAGAATTTGAATATGATGTTATTTTACCTGTTAACCATTTAGAAAAAAATACTATCTAGGGTGCAATCTTAATCAACAGTGCATTATCCGTCTTTCTTTCATATCGGTACTGATCCGGGTTGTGGATGAACATCTTAGCAAAATCAGGATTGGAGACGAAATTGAAGATCACTTGCCCGTTTCTTTGTACGTATTAAATCTACATGCAAGCCGTCTTTAAATAGAAGACATGTGGAATCTTGAACTTGTGTTTTTGTAGGCAAAGTCCATGTTTGTTTACGACGTAGCTACAAATACTCAGATTATAGACCACTTTTTGTAAATTAAGAACGTGTGGTATTCTTTCCTCCCGTTGCAACGCACGGACCCTTTAGCTAGTGATAAATAATTAGACTAACTAAAGCTATCATTTTTGTACCTGCGTATGTTGTATGTCTTCTCCGGGGCATACACCCACCAATACTGCAATACCTTTTTCTTAGGTCTAAAGAATATATTTGAATGCTCTGAAACTGAATCTTCTATATTAAGAAGCAATATATAAATTTATACGCATGTGGTGGTCCCTCCGTTACCTAAGACCGGTTGAGCAAAGCAGGTGAAAAGAGCTAGGGGGTGACACGGATAGTAATTAAGAATGCAAAAGGCAAGGTGAAAAGTTGGAAAAAGAGGATCGGAGGCCGGAGAAATGCATGCTTGAACCTGATCACCGCCCCTTTTTCAGGGCAGCATAGATCGAATCATGCATGCAACATAGATCGAATCATGCATGTTGATCCCACGCACACACACATACAATACAGCAAGGTAGTGCAACGGTGTGCAGGATACACAGAGGGCGGAGACACTTTAGTATATTCGATTCGATCGGTTCCAGTGCATAGTGGGATCGACACATATGCCCTTTAGTTAGTTCCCAGCTTTCCAGGGGCGTGCTGCTTGCCTCTGCAGCGACACACACACACACACCATCATCATCATCATTTGCACCAGAAAATGATTCCACTTCTTCCTACAAAAATCATATATACATTTCTATCTTAATTACCATGCATGCATGTACTACTACTACGATTACAGCTTGCTAATCTACCAACTTTAGACACCAATGTCTCGCCTTAACAAAGGCAAGGTGAAAAGCTTGCTGATCTAGCGGAGATGCTTAACTTTTGCTGGAGTGCTGTGACGATCGATAGGATGAGGTAGCTAGCTGTTATTTGGAGCATGCGACGCACTCGCCTAGCTACATCTCCCCGCTGTTACCTTAAAAATGTACTCTACTAGTAATGAATGGTCCCCCAGGTGTCGGTGTTTACTTAACTCCGACCCCCACATGCACGTACGCACGCATGCATGTGATAATGAACCAACAGCAGGGTTAATCTGGATCAGCAGCTAGCTAGCTGTGATGTCGACGCTTTCGGGTGACACGAGAATATACACTCTTTTCGTTGGATGGTCCAAATACGTATGATGGAATGCAAGAAGAGATCGAGGGGGATTAAGCAGGCAGCAAAATCTCATCCTGGGAGCAGAGCCGGTCGAGAGGCCGACAAAGGGATGGACGGATGTGCCAGCACTAGCAACCATAGGCACACCGGGGCGAGCGCGCACCATCGATCGTCGCCACTCGTACACCGGTCGCGTCAAATCCTCCTTTGGTCACTTTTACCCTTTTCCTGGCCGGCTGGTATTTGCGTACGTACGTTGGGTTTCCAGGATCAGTTGGCCTTCACTAGTTCAGTATATGTGATGGACAGTTACCCAGATTCTCCCGCACTGTTTCGTGTGTATGGATGTGTTAGAATAAATCTCATGCCACCGTCGATTATCCGAGGACCAAGCAATCACACGAGCACGACATCGAGATTTGTTAACGAGGTTCACCGATATGGCTACATCTCTAGAACCTGACTATGGACGCTCCTCCTCATGACACCGCTACAATAACGCACCCGGGGTCGCCCTCGACACTCGCACATGTCGCCGGCTTCCCCTGCGTTCCGGTGTTGTTATGTTGGCATAGATTACATCGTGTGTCTAGCCCCACTATATATGAGAGGCATAAGATACAAGTGTCCTACTTGCACACGGCTCCATATCCTATCTAAACACAATACAACTACAAGTCCAACTGTAACCTACCTTATACACAATATTCGACACAACTCTAATAGGATGTGTGGATCAGGGTGCAGAGGCCAATATATAGTCTTTTCCTCTTTTCAGGGAAACCTCATGGAGTATTCCCATGAGATGGACCTTGATTACGTGGAGCCATATATGCTCAAACACAACTTTGCGATCACTTAATGAAATCACTTTGGTGTGCTCACTTTCGTTTAAAAACCTTTTTTAGTTTTGCAAACACTTTGCTGCCGCCGCTCCTGATTAATTACGCTTAAGCTTTGCTTGTGCAATGATGTAAAGATACATGATGTCTGCCATTATATCACTTACGGCTTTATTTTTATATACGTGCCTTTGATGTTTTCTTTGAGCCCTTGTTAATCAAAGCCGCAGGCCCCATTTTTCATGCCACTATTTTAATCGGATTTTTTCACACACCCCACATTTACATCGATTAGTGCACACATTCATATATTATTGATTATTTAACGATGTCACACAAGCCTACCATCGATGCCGAATGAATTATTTTAAAGACACCGAGGCCATCTGAAATGGATCTGCCGCATGACAAGATCTTCACAATCCTACCACAAACACTATGACATGTGATCAAATTAACTCAAAAATATGCTACTCCCAGACAAAACCTTCAAGAAACGATCGTCATACGAGCACCGATATTAACTAGTTCAACCAAAGGCCGAACATAGAATTTTCAACCACGAAGCCAAGCTTCAAGCCGACACTTTCAACAAGGGCATAATGCTTGCATGCTGAAGTGCCTTAGCTAGCCATAAAGAGAAGATATTGGGCTCTGACCCGGAGAACGGCCATACTTGTCGTCAAATTTTTCACTACCAACAACCTCTCTAAAGACTATGTCATATCGCTAGCCAAATCTTGGCGCAGAGACAACCAAAAGCCGCCCCGCATCGCTCGAGAGACGGTGGATGCACGTTGAGGACCATGCTGTCTTGCTTCTGGTTAATTACTATCGCACCTCCTTCCATCCCTGATGATGGGAGCTAAAAGGGACTCTTGGACATAGGCTGGTCTTCAGATCCAGCCGCCATTACAACCACCATGCAGATTGTCGTCGTTGCAGCCACCTAACGGGTCCGCCCACCATCTCCCCGGGGTCACCACCCCAGCGTCGTCTACCATCAACCCCATCGATGGGATTGGTCATTCTATACAAGGTTGCGCCACCAGATCTAGCCCACACCAGGGCATCACTGCCAAGACCTGCATAAGCCAACCGTTCTCGCAGGCATGCTGGTGCCATCCGTAGGACACTACTCTGGATACAAAGTAGGATTTGCGCATGCGCACACTGGACCTAACTGTGCCCCAGATAGAAGTATTGGATGTCGACGTGCGCTTGCTCGCATGTCTGGAGCACCCACTAGTGTGTAGTCGTCCTATGCAAACAGTTTAAGCCCACTTTCGCTGACACAGTTTCAACCCATCCCCTTGCTAAGATGGGCGATAGGGGGGTCCGAGCGAAACCGGTGGGGCGAGCCCACCTTAGGCCGGCCCAAGTGATGAAACCCTAGCTCGATCAAGTGTATAAGTTGAGCTTGGGTGGGTACATAGAGACCCAATACATTCTAGATGATCCTAGGGCTAGGATTCTCACCTACCACTAGCTTCTTCCTCTCCACCACCAAAACTGAGAGCTTGGAACCCAAGAAACCAATCTCCCCGATGATCCTCCCGATAGCCGCTAAGTACTCGAGAAATAAAACCACCAAAGGTAGGAGTAGGGTCTTACCTCCTCCCGTAGGGCCCAAACCCGAGTAAATCGCCCGTCTCATACCTTGCCATCTAGACCCGTTGCCTGCATTCCCTTCGAAAAAATACGTCGTCGCTCGACGGCACTACGGGTCTCAGGAACACTAACACACAGTGAAACACAGAGATTCAAATCATAGTGGATCTGGGTCATTACAATTATCAGATATAAGGTGCCCTTTGGGTGTCTTTTTTCCAGAAGAAAATAACAAGTCCAAACTAGTTGTTTCCTGTTAGAAAAACAACTATTTGAATGATTGTTGGCTACTTCGATCATAGATGTGAAAATTGTATGGTTGGCATGCAAGGCATGCTTTTACTTTATTTGGTGGAAGAAGAAACGGGCCTGAACGATCATACCAATCATAAGTACTACCTCTCTAGGGTTCCTCTACTTCCCTCCGCCGCCGGACCGCCTCGTCTCTAGTGGCCTTAGGGCCATGACAGTGTGGTGTGGATCCCGGCCCTTGTCGGTGGGAGGGCTTTGATTTTAGATGTTTCTTCGAGTTTTGTTATGGTTTGTGTCCTGCTCAGGAAGACGAGACGGCGGCGGCTCGTTGAAGATGGAATAAGGTTCTCACCGCCTAGCCCCCGTCCCGGTGGTGCATCTAGCATTGTCGGTGGGCGTGTGAAGGTGTGTCTCCAGTGGATCTTTCCTTGGTGTATTTGCTCAGAACGGGTCGTAGTTCGTCTGTGTTTGTGTCTCTTCAGGTTGGATCCTTCCGATCTACGCTACTACTCTTCAACAGCGGTGGTTGTTGTTCTGGTGCGCTGGTTCTATGGGGCCTTAGCATGACGACTTTCCGAGTGTCTACTACAACAAGGGAGGTGCGATCGGCGGCGCGTCTTCGGTCCGCTTCAGTGTTTGTAGTCGTCGATAGGTGGTCTACATATCTTCATGTAATATTTATCATTTTTGGTGTCCGCTGTACTAACAAGATTAAAGATAAATAGCCCATACAAAAAAGATTGAAGATGAATATATTGGAAAAAAATTCGAAGAAAAAAAGAAAAGGAAAAGGGCTGAGGTAGCACTGGTGCTAATGAAGTTCACGTTCAAACTAGGATCTACAACTAGTTGCGAGATTAATACGACGCATGCAAAGTGACACTCGCTAGTGTTTGTGTGAAGTGCTATGTTGTGTGTGTGTGTGTGTGTCATTTGTCCTGTGTGGTTACATGCTTGCTGCCATGCTAGCTCTCGGTTGTCGGTACTCGCTTTAGCAACTACTGAAGTTCGAGTTGGTGAAGGGACAGCAGTGGACTGGCTTGTTTAATGGCATTTGGTTTGGCGCGACTCCACTAACTGCAGATCGATTGACACAAAGCAAAGGAGAAAGTGATCGATCGAAATGAGGGCAAGACTAGAATATATTTTGTAATGCTAAACGATTAGACCAATCGAAGGATGATGTTATCATTTGTGTGCGTGCGTTTGTTCTATGTCTTCTCCGCGGCATACACCCACCAATACTGGCATATATAATGGGAGTGGTAGGTCCTGATAATGTATCTGAATGCTCTGCATTATGTTGAGAAGCAGTATATAAATTTATACACATGTGCATATATATCTGAAACTGACTCTTTCTGGTCTGAGGACATGTAAATTTCTGATATATGTCTATATATCTGCATTATATAAATTTATACGCATGTGGTGGTCCCTCCGTTACCTAAGACCGGTTGAGCAAAGCAGGTGAAAAGAGATAGGGGGTGACACGGATAGTAATTAAGAATGCCAAAGGCAAGGTGAAAAGTTGGAAAAGGAGCAAACCGGAGAAATGCATGCTCGAACCTGATCAGGGCCCTTTTCAGGGCAGCATAGATCGAATCATGCATGTCGTTCAATTGTTTCGATCTATATGTCGATTCCACGCACACACATACACTAGCTAGCTAGGTAGTGTGCAATGGTGCAAGATACATAGGGGGGACACTTTAGTATATTCAGATACGATACGACAGGCAATAGAGAACCAAGAAGATTATGAACGTGGAAAACCCTCCAATGTGAAGGGAAAAAACCCACTCACTATATAGGAAGAGGTTACAAACCCAGGGGAATCACGACGATAATCTTATCTCATGTGACGGCTTATAAAGGATATATATGCATGCTGCCGGGGCTACCCCCTCCCCCATACGGCCCAAGCCTCTCGGCGAGGGGCCTCCGCTCCACTAAGTCAGAAGTTAGCCATTATAGAAATTGAGATCACAATTTAACAAATATTCGGCATTCGATATGTTCCGATGCATACTGGGATCGACATGTAAGCCCTTTAGTTCGCAGCTTTCCAGGGACATGTTGCTTGCCTCTGGAGCGACACACACCATCATCATTTGCCCAGAAAATGATTCCACTTATTCCTACCAAAAATTATACTTCCATCCTGATCACCGCATCTCGCTAATCCACCAACTTTTGACAACAATGTCTCACCTTCTCGATCTCTACCGTACGTGCTTATTAACTTGCTGGAGTGTTTGCGATGATCAGCTGTTCTTTGGAGCATGCGACGCACTCGCTTGTTGAACATATATACTACATAATTAAGCTCTATCACTCGCTAGATCTCCCCGCTGTGACCTGAAAAAATGTAGTGAATGGTCCCAAGGTATCGGTGTTTACTTAACTCCGACCCCCACATGGATCAATGCACGCGTGCATGTGATAATTAATTAACCAAGAGTAGGGCTAATCTGAATCAGCAGCTAGCTGTAATGTTGATGCTTTCGGGTGACACGAGAATACTCTTTTCGATGGATGGTCCAGAAAATACTTACGATGGAATGCAAGAAGAGATTAAGCAGGCAGCAAAATCTCATCCCGGGAGCAGAGCTGGTCGAGAGGCCGACAAAGGGACGGACGGATGTGGCAGCACTAGCAACCGCATAGCCTGCCTGCCTCGGCAACCATCGATGGATGCCACTCTCCACTGGTTGCGTCACATCCACCTCTGGTCACTTTTACCCTTTTCCTGGCCGGCCGGTATTTGCGTGCGTTGGGATTCCGGGAGTGTATTATTTTTCGATAAAGATGGATTTTATTGGCTTGAAGTTGAGCATTAAGAGGATACAAACATAATGACCGCACACTCCACACAATGACTTGAACACTGGGCCTAATGTTACACGCAATGACTTGAACACCGGGCCTAATGTTCCAACCTTTTTGTTTAACGGGCTGTATTACTCCCTTCGTTTCAAAATAGATGACCTAACTTTGTACTAAAGTTAGTACAAAGTTGAGTCGTCTATTTTGGAACGGAGGGAGTACATCAAGTCTTAAAATTCCAGGAATGTTGTGACCGAACCGGTGTCGAAAACCCTCACTCGGAAGCTTCCAAGAGTGCATGACCACATGATTTCACTCCTCATGTCCAAATCACCGTACGTATACGTGGATCAGCCGGCCTCCAGTCGTTCAGTATGTGATGGACAGTCGCCCACATACTTTCACACTATTTCATTTGCATGGATATGTGGATCACTCGGATGCAGAGGCCAAGGGTCACTCCTTTTCAGGAAAAAACACAAAGGAGTATTCGGAAAAGCTCCTTGTTGCTAGTTCGGTAAATAAAGGAAGAGTGTCCGACCCTTTTCATAAGACCAACCTTGGTTATGTGCGGGCCCATATATGCTCAAATACAACTTTGTAATCACTGAATAAGATCACTTTGGTGTGTTCATTTTCTTCTAAAAATCTTTCTTAGATATGCAAACACTTTGCTGCCGCTCTTGATTACACTTAAGCTTTGCTTATGCAATGATGTAAAGATACATCATGTCTGCCATTATATCACTTACGGCTTCGTTTTATATACGTACCTGACGTTTTCTACTTTTCTTTGAGCCCTTGTTAAACAAACACCGCATGCCCCATTTTTTGTGCCACTATTTTACTCGCATTATTTCGCATCCTGGCCTTTGCATCGATTAATGTACAAATACTTATATTATTGATTATTTAACAATGTCAACATAAGCCTAGCATCGATGTTGAATGACTCGGTTTAGAAAAAACAAGACCATCCAAAATGGATTAGTCTTGTGACAAGATCTTCATAATCCTACCACAAACACTATGACATGCGACCAAATTAAGTCAGAAATAAGCTACTCCCAGACAAAACCTACAAGAAAGGATCGCCGAACGTGCGCCGATGTTAACTAGTCCAACGAAAGGCCAGATATAGAATTTTCAACCACGAAGTCAAGCTTCGATCCAACACCTTCAACGGAACGCTTGCATACTGACTTCGCCTTAGCTAGCCATAAAGAGAAGATCTTGGGTTCTCACTCGAAGTACGACCATATTTGTCGGCATATCTGTCATTGCCAATAGCCTCTAAAGATGACGCCGTCTCGCTAGCGAAATCCTAGCACCAAGACAGCCCAAAGCCATCCCGCACCGCTCAAGAGGATGGTGGATGCAGGTTGAGGACCACGCCGTCTTACTTCTGGTTACCGTCGCACCTCCTTCAATCCCCGATGATGGGAGAGAAAGGGTCTCTTGGATGTAGGATGGTCTTCAGATCCAGCCATCGTTATAACCACTATGTATATTGTTGTCATTGCAGCCACCTCATAGATCTTCCCACCATGTCCCCGGGACCACCACCCTAGCGTCGTCTACCATCGCCCCTTCAATGCGATTTGTCCTTCTAAAACAAAGTTGCGTCGCCAGATCCAGCCCACACTAGGGCCTTACTGCCAAGACCTGCATAAGCCCCTCATTCTTGTAGGCATGTCGGTGTCAGTCATAGGACACTACTCCGGATAAGAGTAGGATTCGTGCCTCCACATGCTCAACCTGGTCATGCCCCAGATAGAAGTGTGGGATGTTGACATGCACGACCTCGCATGTCTAGAGCACCATGAAACCCTTGGCGATGAAGACCTCAAGTGTCCTCTGAGTTGGACGGTAGCTCCACACATGTCCCGCCCACAGGTTCCCAAATCGGGGTCATCTTCGAATCGGCGGGCGCCATGGTTGCATCGGCATCCAGTGAGCCAGGGGAGTCAGTACGGGAGATAGAACATGTCCTCCCTTGCTCGGTGATGAAGATGCCACCGTGGTTCCTCCCATCTGTCGTTCTTCCATCTGGGGTCCTACCCCAATCTTAATTGTGGCGGACGCCTTCGCTCCTACCATTGAACCCCCTCTGTCGCTTTTGCTGAATCAGCGACAGGAGGTAGCCACATCAGCATCACTGAGGTGCTGCTAGCAGGGCGGGAGAAGAGGCTTGAAAGCACCACCATGTTCTCCATGCGACAATGTAGGGGACGACCTGTCAATTGTGGATCAAGTTATTTTTTCTCCATCCCCTATTTTGCACACCACTGTACAAGTTTTTTTAGTAGATATACATGATATTCTCGCGGATATGTATTTAGTGTCGGATCTTGTATTGAGTCGAAGAGGATGATCTTCTGGTTGTGGTCAACAACTCCAACTATTTACTGTCTCTATCCCATAGATTAGGTGTTTTTTACTCCAAAATAGACTCCAAGCCTCCTCTTACTCACCTTCCTATTCTAAGAACCTCCGGTCAATCCCATTTCCCCTACACATCTAGGAAGAGAATAGGGAATACCGTTCCTCCACTAACCCCCAACTACTATGAAAACTCCCACCCGCCACCGACCTACACCTCGCCATTTGAATGATCAAAGATGTCACATAAAATCCCTATTTGTTGTGATGAAAATCCTTGTGACTAAGTTTTAACAATCCCTAAAAACATTTTCGGTGATGGTGACCGTCTGTAGCCCCC
>NC_041385.1:4783587-4791837 GCF_002162155.2 Triticum dicoccoides | reverse complement strand
ATCACAAGATATGTACTTATTCAATGACGATTTTCAGTGGGGCGGAGTATCTTGGACGGGTTAATAAAGGAAATATAAATAGAAAATTAGTGATTATTTGTAGCTGAATTATTCTGTGGCATGTCCATTGTTAATAGACAAAAATTGCATGGAATATGGATGGTTCAGTTACCTTGTAAAGAAAGGAATTGGGAACGTCCCCATAGCAACCTAGGCAAAGACCAACGACCATATCCTTGACGAGGCGAGGCGATGCGTGAGGGCGGCACGGCAAAGCATAGGCGATTTCAGGTGTGATCTACTCCCTCTGTCCCATAATGTAAGACGTTTTTTGACACTACACTAGTGTCAAAAAACGTCTTACATTATGGGACGGAGGGAGTAGTTATTAACAGACAATGTAGCAAAATTGTTCGATTTGATGCACATTGTTATGCACAAAAATGTTTTGCACGCAATGGATCGAGATTGAATGGTTAAATCAATCAAGTTTACCGAGCCATAGATAAATGGTGTTATTAAGAAGTTTATGAAATTCACACGTGAACACAACAACAAAAGTGATTCAATCTTATGCCCATGCATCCAGTGCCAGAATTTGGTGCGGCATAATTCAAAGGTAGTTGAGACTCGCCTAAACAATGGTTGTCCCGTACCTATACAAGGTAGTTCTATCATGGTGAATCAGTTACTGATAGTGAAAGTAAAACAAGAATAACAATAAGGGCCTGTTTGGAAAACGGTAATATCAAAACTTTACCAAGAAATACTGATACCATTCTTTCCCAATCGGTTACATGCTTAGTTTCTCATTTCGGGCAAACAAAGGACCAAATATAGTAAGAGAAGGCAAACACTCGTTGTTATATTTGCCATATAAATTATATAGACAAATCGTTATTTGGCTTTCGTCTCAATCTTGTGTAAAGAGATACGCATCTCTGATCCCATGCAGCTTGGCAGCCACTTCCTGCATGCTGATGCGCTCACTTGGGGACGACCTGGTGCAACACAACCCAATACTAATCACAGAAAGGAGACTTTGCGCTCCATTTTTCTCGACAGCATCCATCTGAGTTTCCCGGCAGAGATTCGGCTCCTGCAACAGTTCTGGGTCAAGAATCTGCATTACTTTATGGGGGAAGTTGATCTCTGCAAACTTTGCAATGCTCAATCCGTCCTTGAACATGGCATCCGTTGGCCTCCTTCGAATGAATACTTCAAGGAGGACGACTCCAAAGCTGTAAACATCTGCAGCAGTTGAAACCTGACCGCCCCCTGCACATTCTGTAAATCCAGCAAGAGTTTACTTTCGATTCATTCACATGGGCGAACTGTCAAGTTTAATATGAAGAAAGAAAAACCAATGCGAGGATGGACGGTACCTGGAGCAACATATCCTACGGTTCCCTTTATTGCAACGGAAGACGTCGAAGTTGATTCAGAAGACGATGTTGTGGTATGAATCGGCAACCTTGCCAGCCCGAAGTCCCCAACATGAGCTACCATATCATCGTCTAAGAGAATGTTGCTAGGTTTCAGATCACAATGAACAATACCCTCTTGGTGAAGGTACGCCACTGCATCTGATACATCTGCCACGATGCTCAACCTTTGAGCCAGTGAAATGCAGTTCGAATCTGAAGAGCTTTCGTCACCCCGAGCCGAGTGTAGAAATTTATTCAAGTCTCCTCGTGGCATGAACTCATAGACTAGTGCTTTGAAGTCGATTCCTCTAGAATCAATGCTAGAGCATGCAGTAAGGATATGGACTAGATTGCGGTGCCGCATGTTCCTCAAAGCTTTGCATTCTGTGATGAAACTCTTTTATGCTCCCCTTGTCCCGAGAGCAAAGACTTTCACAGCAGCCACATTTCCATCTCGAAACAGTTTGGCTTTATATACCGAACTGTACCTTCCACTGCTGATTACGTTGGACAAGGAGAACCCTTCAGTTGCTTTGGCGATATCATCATAAGAAACTTTGGGAAAATTTCTACCAAAAGAAGGTAGAGACATCGATTCTCTCCTTTGCTTTTTCCTCCAGAAAAGTAGCATGGACACGAAACCGGCAAGTAGCACCATGCTAGCTAGTGGAATCATCACTTTGTAACATAGTGGCCAAGTGTGCTTGGACGGGCTTGAAATTGTAACAAGGCATGCAGGTAGCTGCAGCTCTAGGACTCCACTGCAGAGCCGATGATTTCCGCCGATGCGTATGGCAGTTGTGTTCTTGAAGACACCTTCTGGAACTTCACCATCAAGACGGTTGAATGACATATCTAGTTGTTGAAGGTATTTCAGAGCACTAATGGACTTTGGTATGGATCGGATCCAGATAAGTGGTTGTGAGACACAGTAAGCACTTCCAAGTTGCTTATGTTTCCTAATGAAGTTGGAATTCTTCCACTAAGAGAATTCTGATCTAACTCAATGACTTCCAAACTTTCACAGCCATCGAGTGTCTCAGGGATGACACCGGACAGGTTATTTGATGAAATTAGCAGATACAACAGTTGCTTGGCATGTCCTATTTCTATAGGAAATGGCCCATCTAGTTTATTGGAAGATAATCCAATTCGAGTTATTGTAGGAATGCTGAAGATCTCTTTTGGTATGCTGCCACGAAGATTGTTATTGGAAATGCTCAATTTTTCAAGGACCTTAAGGTTTCCCAAACTTGGGGGTATATTTCCATATAACTGGTTAGATTATAGAAGGAGTTCTGTCAGCTGAGATAAGTTTGTGAGGGATGATGGAATAACCCCTGTAAAGGAGTTGTTAGCTAGCTCTATTCCTTGTAAATTGTGTAGAGTTCCAAGCCATTCTGGAAAAACACCTGTAAACTGGTTTTCTTCTAACCCTAAACTGAATAGGCCTCGAAGATTTTCTATGCCAGAAGGAAAACCTCCTGATAATTTATTTGTTCCCAAAAAGAGATGCTGAAGCTGATCAGAAAGGTTTCCCAATGAACTTGGTATATTTCCTTGTAGGCGATTCCCTTTCATTGAGAAAATCTGTAACTCGGTGCAATTCGCTAAGCTGCTCATAAACTCCCATTCTTGTTTGTTACGAGCATGGAATTGATTGAATTCAAGATTCAAGTAAGACAGTTTGGTGAGTTTGCCGATAGCACTATGTACTACACCAGTAAAATTATTACTTGATATATCTATTTCGTATGGCTTGGAAGCATTTATCAATGAATAGGGGATATGGCCATGAAAGAAGTTGATAGCCAATTGAAGAAGTTGGAGGTCAGGAAGATGGTTACCAAGGTCGGATGGTACCTCCCCACCTAGACCATTGAGAGCAGACATATTTAAGATGGCATGTGGGAACGCACCTGTCAACTTGTTAGCAGCCCCGTAGAGGAACTGCAGCTTGTGCAGCTTTGCCAAGTCATTTGGGAGATTGCCCTCAATGTTATTAAACGCGAAAATGAGCATTCTCAGTGTTGTGATATTGGCAAGAGAGGAAGGAATGGTTCCAATGAGATCATTGTGGGAGAGGTGCAGCTCTTGCAGATGACTAGGTAAACTAGGAAATTGACCGGCTAGATTATTCTTACCCAGCCGAAGCACCATTAGGGTGGTACAGTTGGCAAGATTAGGTATCTTTCCTTGCAATCTGTTACTGGTCAAGTTGATGGTTTTGGAGGTTATGCATATGACCAAGGGATGGAGGGATCTCTCCGTAGAATGAATTATTTGGTAGGAATAGAGACTGTAGGAATGTAAGGTTTCCAAGAGAAGGAGATATTTGCCCTGCTAGACTAATTGCAATTACAAACACCTACTGCCGATGGAGAATATAGGCTGCCATCATTCCATCAGCTAGCTTTTGACATTTGGGCAACAGCTATAGGCAGGGACTCTAAAATTAGACAGTGTGAGCATGTCATCCTATTTGCACAGCAAACAATACATTTCTCTTCCCCTTTACGAAAATGCTTCAGCAAATAAATGGTACAGTACCTGAGTATGCAAACTCGCAGTGCCGGTGTACCTCTTGTATGAGGAAGAACGTCGTGCGCTTTGGTTGGAGAAGGGCGGCAGCTTATACACTTTGGTCTCCAAAGCATGAGCCTTATATAGGCATTTCGTCTGCCGACCTAAAAACACTAGTTAATTCAGTCAACTTTAATTTACCGTTGAAAATGAAAGGGCCAGATAACCTCCAAATCCAAAAAAAAACAAAAAAAACAGTATTGTTGCTATTATTGGAAATGGAAAGCGCCACGCGCCGGTAAAATTGACTAACTTCGATTTCGAGGATGACATGACAATGACATGGGACTTTGTGGATCGCCGACAATAGTTGAATTATACAATGTGTGCTTCACCCACTGTCCATGATGTGGCGCTGTAGTCGTAGTTGACAAAGATAAGATACTACCTATCATAGCCCACTGAAGGAGAAAAATTAACTGTAAATAGGTCTTCCATGTACTGCACAATTTCGCATTGAGAAGATACTGGTTGGTTTATGAAGGTGGTTCCTATTGCTCAGTTTTGCCACAGGAATCAGTGCGCCCATATAGTTGAAGCTTACACGCCTTGGGGAAATGCCCTTTGGTTCCGGGGAGGGGCGACGGCGACTGACACTACACGCCGTCGCCCGCCCGCAAGCCTGCTCTTCATTCTTGGCTGCAAAACACTCCGACGAGTCAAATTCCCCGGCTGGGCAGGGACAACGGCGGCGACTGACGCTACAGGTCGTCGCCCGCCCGCTGGAGCTGGAGACTGGCTAGTTTCACCAAAGCAGGACCATGCTCTGCTCTTCATTCTTGGCTGGAACCTCGCGCCAGCCCATACAGCCCAACTATACGGCCCATGATTCCTTGAAATAAAACTAGAGGGCCGACAAGCACCGATAATACCCACCAACCTACAGATTATCCTCGTGAAAATCTCAGAGAAAAAAAGAACCAGGAGCCAGTGACAGGCAAAGCAGACAGCATGAAGTCCAAGCAGAACCAGCATAGATAACAAGAGGTCTTATCAGCAGGTAAAGACAGCATCTCCAAGCTCCAGTTCCATGACATCCCTGATACATCGATCCGGTACAAAACTACAGCAAACTTTTCGTTGATTCACTCAAGCCAAACAAAAAGAAGAAGAAACAGCTTGTAAATCTTGGTTTCGACAAGCTCCAAGAACTCTAGGACAGTTTCTGCTACCAGCTACAAAGGGGCTGCGGATGGATAGGTCACCACAACACTACTCTTCCTTGATGGCGCCCTTGTCGCTGACGTAGATGCCGTCCAGGAACTTCCTGATGTCCTTGTTCTTCACGTGGCATTTCTGGTTCAAGGAAAACGAAACAAGGGTTGGTCAGGATGGGGATGATCGGCGCTCATATATAGAGAACCACATGCTGCCAGTGCAACGCCGGTAAATGTTATGCATTTGTTGTGTTCCAACGATACATGGACATTCTGCACTGTTATAGCTGGTTTTCCAGGTTAGGTTAGGCTATGCACTCGTTGCATCTAATCTAAACTAGTAGAATAGATGCATCAACAATCAGTGCAGTAAGAGTGGAATATACGATCATTGCAAGGCATGCTACAATGCCTAGATGACTACAGCCATAGGTTCATCCGTAGTAGAGAAAAGTTCTGCCATTGTGAAGCATACAACCTCATTCAGAGATAGGCATCACAGGTAAAATGAAGGCAACTTATTATGCTAGTTTTCAGTATGAGAAGCACGTAGGCCAGGACTCTGACCTGGTTGATCAGGGCAGCAGAGCGAGAGACTAGCTCGATGTCGTTGCCATCCAGGACAATCTCATCCTTAACTTTCTCGGACCGCAGGATCGTCACACCGTCAAGCATGTCTACTTTCCTTACCTGCTCAAGGAAAGGAAAAACATCAGTACACTTCATACATGACTTGGAAGTTGGAACAATAGACATAGTGGGGGCACAACAGATAAAAGTCAAACCGGACATCACAAACGTTCAATGTCATAAGTGGCATAGCACACTCAAGTTTGTTTTAGGCAGCACTATGGGTCAATCACCCTACAAACACTAGAGTAAACAATGCTACTGACTCCTGTTCTGAGAACATTGGCATTGAGGGATCAAACATCTCAAATAAGCTTGACAGAATTGATGCATTATTGGCATCAATGATCCCCCAACCCAAGGTGAACAAATTGCATTCATTCATATACCTATACATGGTTCCAATTACACACAGAGGTGGATTGATGGGCACATCACATATACAGAATGGTTCATGAACAGAGATTTGACTGCCTATAAACTAGTGCACTCAATAATGTTTCTGCTGCAGCTAAGTCAGAAGAACACATTTTCTATGCACAGGACCAGCTAAATCGAGCTCGCCGATCTGACTGTTTGGTCAAGGAAAAAGAAAAGAAATTTACCTTCTTCTCGCCGAGGAAGTTCCTGATCTCGATGCCCTTGTTGGCGGCGGTGATGGAGGCGTTGATGGGGAAGTGGGCGTAGACGAAGCGCATCTTGTAGCGGAAGCCCTTGGTGACCCCGGTGATGAGGTTCTGGACGTGGGAGATGGCGGTGCGGATGGCGGCCATGGTCTTGCGGGTGCCGAACCAGGCGTCCACCTTGAGCTTCCGCCCGCCTTCCTGCAGCTGGAAGTCGAGGTTGAGGTGCTTGAAGTTGCGGGTCAGCGTCCCCCGGGGACCCGTCACCGAGATCATCTTCGCCGACACCTTCACCGTCACCTCCTCCGGGATCTCCATCGTCTCCGACGCCAGGATCGTCTTCATCTTCGCACGCCGGGTTTGCTCTGGTCGCTTCCTCTTCTTCTTCCTCGACGGCGGCGGCGGCGGCGGTGCTGGGCTGTGCGGGCGGCGGCGGCGGCGCGCGAGGTGGGGAGAGGTATTATATAGGTCCCGTCGCTAGGGTTTGGTTTTGCTCGTGGGAAATGGGTGATCATGGCCTAGAAGTGGGCCGGATTTGGCCCAGCACCCCTCTTTCTTTCTTTTTTGAGAGCATGTGTATCAGTGTAGTAAGTCAATCTGCTACGGCCCAGCATCAGTTACTGTAATTTTTTCTTTCAGCATCAACGTCAGTTATTGCTGTTAAATACTTACAAAATAAGAAATGCAGTACAAAGATTACACCAATGATGATTAACACGGAAGAAAGATTATCAAACCCTTTTCTCTTTGAGTACCTAGGTAGCATACCAACGGTGTGTGCAGAATGTATATCTAACTACATGTGTATCTTATATGGTTAGGTTCCTTGTGATGGAACCAACCCACAAGGGTTCAAGTCCTAAACTTGATACCGCTGCTCGTATTTTTTTCAAATTATTTCCAGGCTTATCAACGATGTTCATTTAGTGGGAGGAGATGTCTCCATCGACTACGAGGTGCCTGTGGTGAATTCGTCAATCTCAAGACGTGATGTCGGTTCAGTATCTCGGAAGTGCTCATAGGGGATATGCATGTATTCACACGGAATAGTGTATGTATATGTATATAGGCAGCTGCAATTATACTATGCTAAGAAAAACTACAATGTGTATCTACATTTGTACATAAATTTAAAATACAAGCGAGAACCAACATCACATCTTGAATTATTAACATGATATTGAAAATGTTCATGATATTGAAAAATTATTAACATTTATAAAAAATCATGAATTTGAAAGAATACACCGATCGAATAATGTCCATGAACATTTAAAAATGTCCAAAAAGGCAAAAACAAATGCAATTTTTGTTAATAGTTCCCAAATTTCAAAAAGTTCATTGATTCAAAAATATCCGTTGCTTCAAAAAAATTCATAAATTCAAAATTGTTCATTCATTTCAGAAAATATACATATTTTTTAATAAATTTCAGAAATTGTTCCAAAATTTAAAAAAATATTTGTCGATTCAAAACTTGTTTACTGATTTAAAAAATTGTCGAGTTTGAAAAAAATGTTCACGAATTGTTAAATTGTTATTGATTTAAAAAATTCTCGGGAATATTTTAAAAATGTTCGTGAATTTCAAAAAATATTCAAATTTCATAATAAATATTTAAAAATTCAAAAAAGGTTCATGATTTAAAACAATGTTCATGAATTTTAAAGTTGGACGCAAAATGAAAATAAAAAATAAAACTAAAAATCAAACATGAAAAAAGGAAAAAGACAATACGAAAAAATCAGAAATGAAAGAATAGCAATGAAAACAAAACACACACACACACACACACAGAAAAGCTGGTCTGACTTTTCCAGAACCGGAAAG
>NC_041385.1:4779219-4783378 GCF_002162155.2 Triticum dicoccoides | reverse complement strand
TACGTCACAAACGCGCGACGTATGCGCCAAATAGGATTGGCCGTTTACGAGAATGGTTGTACCCCCCACCCACCAAGGATCAAATCTTAGTTTGACACATATGTGTCTCATAAAGGTAGAATGGTTTTTTAGTGGGAGTTGATGTTCCCACTCATTGTGATGTGCCTATTGTGCCTTCTCCAGTCTCAAGATTTGTCGGTTCAGTCTTTCAAAAGTGATCATCCGGATATGATGTGAATGTGCATGTTTATCGGGGTGAGTGTATGTGAGAGACCTGCGACCGTATTATGTTTCCAAAAAAGTACTAACTCAATGGGAACTGGAGTATCTACTCCTGAGCTCAAATGCTCTCCGATGAACAGTAAAATAGAAAATAGTTAAAATGTTCTAAAAAAAATTTTTTGCGGTAAACTTTGACAGGTATTTTGTGTGCTTACAAATTTTTATCATGAAAGGACATTCATGGAAAAAATCAAAAATCAAAATGATGCTCCAAAATGCTATTTGTGAGTGTTGATTTTGAAAAAAAAAATCCATGACTTCAACAAATGTCATTTCATGATGAAAATTTTCAAGCATGCAAAACTTATAGCGAATTTTGTAAAAAAATCAGAATTTTTTGAATTTGATTTCAATTTTTTTACTCTTCACCCCGAGCTCATTGAGCTCAGGGGTAGAAGAGGACTTTCGAACATAGTGCCCGTATGTAGGTCTGAAGCCCAAAAAAGACCAAGAATTAGCCCACCGGCTTAAAAGATCATGGAATTTATTGTCCAGTTGTTGTTTCGCAATTTATAATTAGAAACAGAGGAAAATATTAATTAGAGGTTTGCATGAGGAAGTCATCGAAAAATCTTAATGATATACATAAGATAAAGAGGACATGGCATTGCAAATACCCACTAGTATAGGGACCGTATCAAGACAATATTCCTTAAAAAGTATTTAACCTTAATTTATATTCTATTTTCACACCAAATATAGAAATTTACAATTCATCATAATAAGTCATTTGACAAAAACCTCAGAAAAAACAAAATAAAAAAAACTCACCTTATAGCCCACTCTTCTTAGTTCGTTTTGTTGCCTATGACTCTCTGATGGACACTCTTTTGCCTGTTCCGAATGCAACACATCTTGACCCAGTCGTAAAACAATAAAAAAAACAAGCTCAGTTTTTTCTACATTTCATCCTCGTCGACAAACCCCAACTTACAAACCCCATCTAGGTTATTGTTTTCTAATTCTTCATGCAGTTAAACAAAATTAAATCGACAACTAGCCCAAGTCACACCACTCTCACTCGTGTTAAACAAAATAAAGACTAGTCGCATGCTGGAATATATATTTTGCATATTATACAAACAAATGAATAACCTATCGTAATATTACAAGACATTCATTTTGAAGCCTAGTTACTTAGTAAAATTTATAACAAACAATTATATACACGGGGACAATTGAAAATGCGGACAGTCGAGATAGAAAATATGGACATGTTCTATTTATACTAAACACTTTTACTTCCCGAGAACTCTTTTGTCACTAGACTTTAGTTAGTTTTCGACTAATGAAACTCATAACATTAATCGATGTAGTGTTTATTCTAAAAAAGCCTTTGCTACTATTATTTTTCCTTTATATCTAGCGACAACAACCACATAAATGCATTGGTAATATTAAATTCAAAGTTTCTCAATACATAGCTTATTATATATACACATGGGCAAGTGGTAGGAGACATTTGTTATAGATGTTACGTTCTCAAATTGTTGTTTGGCATTTTACCAAGCTATACGTCCCAATTTAAGGAAGTGTTTGTTTGGATGCTCCAGTATGTCAATATATGTTTATGTTTGGTTTACCATCTCTAAAACTATTGGTAGAGAATTCTACAATGTGCTTGTCTACCAAATATCCTAGTGTAGGTTTGTATATTAGGATGGACTAACTTAGTTCTGACTAAAATAGGTTCATGGCCCACATGTATAGGGACTGGACAAGACATTTTTAGTTCAGAAGTACTTGACCTAAATTTACATTAGATTATCATATCAAATACAGACTTTTACCACTCTTTTTTTGTGGGAATCATAGGGTATTTATTCCAAGGTTATAGAACTACAATCTTCAGCGACTAGCTCACTAACAAACGGAGGGGGTGGTTTAGCCAGCACGGAGTGCTATCCCCGTTCCGTCCAAATGTCGCTAAACAATGTGCAACTCTATTTTGAAAGCAAGAAATTTTGACTGGAACAACTACACTAGTAGAAAACCACCCATTAGTCCCGGTTCGTAAGGGCCTTTAGTCCCGGTTCATGAACCGGGACTAATGGGTCGTTACTAATACCTCCACCCATTAGTCCCGGTTCAAACCAGAACCGGGACCAATGTGCCTCCACGTGGCCCTGTGCGCCCACCCCAGTCAGGGGGCCTTTGGTCCCGGTTGGTGGCTCCAACCGGGACCAAAAGTAATTTTTTTTAAAAGTGGCTGCTTTAGGGGTTATTTTTAGGTTGTTATTATAGCTAGCTAATAGAGAGAAGTGTCCTCTCTTATATCTTCGTCCTTGGTTTATCAACGCTGCTGCTATGTTCATTGCACCCGCAGATATAAAATGCTCATGCATGCTTGCATTATACATCATCATATATATATAATAACAAGTCCTACTAATCATGCATCATCATATACAACTTCTACTCGTTATTAATAATAAGTCATACGATCATCATCCTCATAGTCATCGAACCCAACCCTACATAATTGTTCTTAGCACATGATCATCAGTATCAGGTAGGACCTAAACACTCTTAAGGTAAAATAGCATAAAACAATATAGACCCTGACTCTCCATTATGAAGAATGGCGACCATCCTGTCTCCAATTTTTGCCCTTCGCTGAATGTTGCTTCCAAGAAGCTCCTTACGACTGTCCATACATTTTTTCCATTCTTTGATTATCATGTCTCCACTTCTTTTAGAAACCCGGTATGGACAGTTGAGATTCGTAGGACGACCTGGTTGTATGTTCAAAACATGAAGGCTACCCCGTGTATACATCAGATGAGGCACACAATCATTTGGGATTATCTGTTGAAAAACATAGTAATAACTTCGTAGTTAGCAATGATATGATGTACTAGTTTTAGAAGTGTGCAAAAAGATGCACAAATGTTGTAATAGTAAAAAATCATACCAGGGTATCTCCATGGTAGTTACCGTAGTTCGACACGTGCACTAGTGGCACGTATTGACCATAATGTTGAGGAGTTCGATTGTAGACATTGTAATTCTCAAGATCAGTACAAAATCCGACCAGATGATTTTTCTCCTGATAAGTTAGTTCGGAGCCTTCGGTGTAGTAGGTTCTGTCTACCATCTTCCGCACATTCTTTGAAGAATGAAAATAAGCTGTCAATGGAGAATAAGTTGTCAACTATTTTCAAATAAACAATATAAATTACTTAATAACTATGTTAAGCTCACATGGGGGAAGAATTGGAGGTGTATCCACAAGGACGAAAATCGTAGGTCTCTCTTGCTCGATTGTAGGATCACCAAGATCCATGGTAACAAGCATACCCTCATCAAAACCATACATCTTGCAAAGTGCTTCCCAATTTTTGCAACCAAAATGGGTTACACTCTGAGCATTGTACAGCTTTACTTGAAAATCCACACCATGATGGGTACTTAGGATAATTTTTTTGGTTTCTAAACTTTCATGGTCTTCAAAACCCATCCTCTCCAAGACATAGCGTCTTGCAAAGCATGGGATAAGCTAGTCGAATTGGAAAAGATGAAAAATTGTGACGCCCGGGGAATTAAGCTACAGTGATCCTCTGCTAGTGATGCCACGTCACCTCAATTATAGTTGCTAATCTTGAGTTAGTTCAAAACCGGTCCAAAATTCAAAATTCAGATTAATGATAACGATAAAAGTTTTCAAACATTAAAAATAAAATGTTCGGTTTGTACTAAATATTACATAGATAATTATGGTGTAGAAGATACAGTTTTATAAAATGCATAAATATTTTAAATTGAATTAAAACAGAAGGGAAAAGAAATAAAAAAAAGAATAAAAAAAAACCCCCACTGGCCCAACTGGGCCAAGCCCCCACCTGGCCCAGCCGGCCAGCCCCCCTGGCCCGGCCCA